>NC_057813.1:701178571-701238244 GCF_018294505.1 Triticum aestivum
AGAGAGAGAGAGAGGAGAGATAGAGAGGGAGGGAGAGGGCTAGAGTATTGGAAGGGTGATGGAGTTTCTTCTCGAAGATGGTGGAGAGGTGTACTACACAAACTGGGGGTGGAATTGCAATATTATCAATAAGAGTGGGGATGTATTCATGTGTGTGCCTGTGTGTGATAGATTTGTTGGGACGCATGCATGGATGATGAAGGGGAACCATGTGTTTGGTAAGCAAACCTAACTAGATCGGTAGATCAATTGTTGTTTGCCGAAGGAAGGGAGAGACATAACTAATAAGGTAGATCGATCGACGCGAGGAAAAAAATGAGTTATAAGGACCTAGCTAGCTATATGCATAGCGGGAGATCGGTCAGTGTACATCCATTTGTTAGAGGCAAATAAGGCCCAGCGAGACGGATAGACAGAGAGAATGGAGCTAGGAGGTGGTGCGAGAGGCCGAGCTACTAGCTAGATAGGGGGGAGGAGTGTGCGGTTGTGAGATCGATGAAAAGAGGGGCGAGAGTTTACATGTGTGTGGGACCGTATGAGAGACACGAGGCATGGACACGGAAAGAAGGAGATGGAAGGTGCGTGTGTATGTTGTAGGCAGACATCGCTGGAGAGGTTTATCGATCGGTGTGTGTCGGAAAGGAGTTGCGGAGACTGCGGGAGAACAACCTAAAGAAAAAAAAGAATGTGGGCGATGGATAGAAAGCTGAGGGAGGGGGAGGGCGAGGAGGGCGTGTGCATGCATGAGAGAAAGTTAATGCTAGCTACAAAGGTTAGAGGATTGTGTGGGTGTAAGAGACTAACAAAGATCATAATTTGATATGAAAGTGGATTCATATATTTGAATAGGAGATCATAGTTTAAAGGACATGTGGTGCCCCCATGTGTGGTTTTGGTAATTGATGATATTCTCTATGGACTAATGGTTGCATTGAGTTATATTTGAAGGATTTTTCCATAGGCATTTCTTGAAGTCCATGTGTTGGTTTCAAGGAGTTTAAGGGTTGACCAAGGTGCTATTAAGGAATTATCCAAATATTGGTCATGTGAGTGTTGAGCTTATTGCAAGCAGGTCTTGAAGAATAAGATTGTGTGATCATTCATGTTTACCTTCAAGACATCATCCAAATGAAGAGAGTTGGAAAGATTTAAGGTTGATCAAGACTAAGTCAAGAGTGAATCAAGTTGATCAACTCACAAAGTGTAGAGGATGTACCGAGAGGGATCAAGTGATCCCATTGTATGGTAAGCATTGTCCATTGCACTCTGTGTACTAACCAATGTTCTATGTGAGAGTCTATGTGGGGTTAGGTACGTGTCCATGGGCTTTCGTCAAGAGGAAGATATCATACAACCCATGGAAAGGATGACATTAAGTGGTGATCGTCATCAAGATTGATGTGTGCAAGTTCAAGTGGAGCATCACGAAGAGATCAAGTGCTTGAAGCTTGCCATCCATTGTGGTGTCAATGGACTTGTGAATATGTGTTGAAGAGTGGCTCACCCATAGTGGAGTATGGGGGAGCAATCATCTAGTCCCCATCGACCCAACGCAATCAAGAAAGGTGGTCCATCTTGAGGAAGACAAGATCGTCATCATCTAGCTCAAGTGGTTCATGTGCAAGGCAAAGGTTTGCCCTTCATAGGTTTTCTATTTTACCGGTCTCATGGTGGTAGTTGGGAGACCGGGTTATAGGATAGTCGTACTATCAAGGGGGGCTCTCAAGTGAGTAGCTTGATTGTATCGTTCGTCGAGAGCTCAAACCATTGCATCCTTGCATCATGTTTCTTGGTTCTTGTTTGGTTCTCTTTGTGAGTCTTAGAGCTTATGGTCATCTTGATGACAAGCTTGAGTTCATCGAAAACGGAGTTTGCATGCGTCTTCTATGATGTTTTCGGTGTTGTAGGTTTTACCGGTCTTATCCGAGGAAGGGTTCTCACCATTTTATTTTGGGCCATTTATCATTTGCTTATTATTGATTTTTCTATCAAGATTGTGTTATCCCTTGTCGCTAGCTTTCCAACAAACTTGGTTTCGTTGAATTCGGAGTCCGTTTGCAGGAGTTGTGTCGGTTTTGGTGTTCTGAAAAGGCTGCAGCAGTACTACCGCGGACAGGAGCGGAAGTAATTTTTTACTACCGCTCTTGGGAGCGGTACTACCGCTTGGAGCAGTACTACCGCGGCTACTTCCATGGCTACTTCCACTCGGGACCAAAAACTCGTGTTTCCTCTCTCGTTGGGCTGTTTTGACCGTGCTAAGCGGTAGTACCGCTCCTCAAAGCGGTAGTACCGCTTGTGCACGACCTAAGCACATAACGGTTGGATTCGGGAGGTCCTATAAAAGGGGGTCTTCTTCCCCAATGAACCTTATCCTTTGAGCTCGTGTTCTTCCCCCATTGTTGACCTTCTTCGAGCTTGCTAACTCTCAATCCCTCCATGGATTCTTGCTAGTTTTTGAGGGAAAAGAGAGAGGAGATCTAGATCCACATTTCCACCAATCACTTTATCCTCTATGTGAGGGGAACCTCTTGGATCTTAATCTTGGAGTTCTTGGTGTTCTCCTTCTTGTTCTTCCTCTCTTTTTCCTCCCTAGCATTAGTTGCTTCGGTGGGATTTGAGAGAGAAGGACTTGGGCACTCCGTGTGCCCTTGCCATTGCATTTGGTGCATCGGTTTGAGTTCTTCACGTAATACGTGGAAGTTACAAGTTGAGAAGCTTATTACTCTTGGGTGCTTGGTACCCTTGAGCTTGTTCCTCTTGGGTGCTTGGGCGCCCTAGACAGTTGGTGGTGTTCGGAGCTCAATCATTGTGGTGTAAAGCTCCGGGCAAGCGTCGGGGTCTCCAATTAGGTTGTGGAGATAGCCCCGAGCAATTTGACGGGTTCTGGTGACCGCCCCCAAGGGTTGCCAAACTGTACGGGTTTGGTGACCGCCCCCAAGGGTTGCCATTTGTACGGGTTCGGTGACCGCCCTCAAGGGACCCTTAGTGGAATCATGGCATCTTGCATTGTGCGAAGGTGTGAGGAGATTACGGTGGCCCTAGTGGCTTCTTGGGGAGCATTGTGCCTCCACACCGCTCCAAACGGAGATTAGCATCCGCAAGGGTGTGAACTTCGGGATACATCATCGTCTCCGCGTCCCTCGGTATCTCTTACCCGAGCCCTTTACTTATGCACTTTACTTTCTGATAGCCATATTGTTTCTTGTCATATATCTTGCTATCACCTAAGTAGTTTTTCTTGCTTAGCATAAGTTGTTGGTGCACATAGGTGAGCCTAGTTGTTGTAGGTTATGTGCTTGACAAATTAACCGCTAGGTTTATTCCGCATTTGTTCAAGCCTCAACCGTAATTATTTTAAAGCGCCTATTCACCCCCCCCTCTAGGCGACATCCACGATCTTTCAATTGGTATCAGAGCCTCATCTCTCTTCGTTAGGCTTAACCGCCTAGAGAGTAAAGATGTCAACTAGGGGATTAGGATTCTCTAACACTCTTAGTTTCGATGGCACAAATTTTGATGTTTGGGTAATTCGCATGCTTAATCTCTTTAGGGTCATGGACCCAAATTTAGAGCGAATTGTAGATATGGGTTTTTCTCCTCCAATGGATCCCCAAATATTATCTTTAGAGGATGAGAAAAACTCTTATCTCAATGCTCAAGCTTCTAATGTGCTTTTCGATGCTTTGAGCAATGTAGTTATATTTCGACTCATGTCGTTCCGGGATGCTCATGAGTTGTGGACAAAGCTTCAAGATAAATATGGTGTGTCCAAGATTTGTGGGGATGATTGTTCTCCCTCCACCTCCGGCCGTGTTTCCTTCTCAATTTATTCTACTTCACCTACATGTGGATTGCCACAAGGTAATGCTAGGGTGAGTGGTAGTGGTCATTGCAATGATGATAGTGTGCTTGTCCTTGGTGATTCTTCATCACTATCTTATTGCAATGGTCCTTCTTTGGATTTTAACACTTCAAGCACCTTACATGTTTCACATGCTCATGTTGGTAGTCCTTGCATATCATGTAGAAATTGCTTGCTCAAATCTCATGATGATATGCTTGCTATGTCTTGTTGCCATGATAAAAATGTATCTATTTCTTCGAGTTGTTGTGCTAACAATGTAGAGGAAACCCAACACTCCATGGAACAAGATGTGGTCTTGAACGGTGCTTCAAGGGACCCTACATCATCATCGATTGCTTTTTGCCTTATGGCTAAGGCTTCAAAGGTATCTCCCACTTTGAATCCCAATATATCTTGTGATGATATTGATGATGGCAAGAATGATGATGATGTTGATTATGATGAAGAGAATGATAATGTTGCCTCCTTAAAAATTAAGGGGGAAATGGTTTTTAAAGCTCTTCATAAAAATAAAATTGCTCGTTCCAACTTCATGGAAATTTTGTCCATTGCCATTGAGGGCAAGAAATATATTGAGGAGTTGGAATCTCATCTCGAGGAGCATGAGGTCACCATTGAGAAAATGGAAGGTCATGAGCGTGATTACGCCAATGAGATTGCGGACCTCTCTCAAGCTCTTGAACTTGAACAAACCACCAAGGAATCTCTTGAGGAGACTTTTGCTCTAGAATTATCTAGAGTGAGGGAATCTCGTGATAGAGCTCTTGAGGTGGCCAAGGATTTTGAAACTAAAAATGAGGAGCTTGAAGTTGTGCATGCTAAACTCCTTGAGGACTTTGAGCACCTCGAAAATGGCTCAAGGGTCATTAAGAGTGAGCTCATCAAACTCATCGAGTTTCATGCTCAACTTAAAGCTTCATATTCAAAAGAGCTTGCCACGTTGTCTTCTCCTCATGTTGTTAATGATGATGCTTGTGCTACTAACTCCATCTCTTATGAAGCATCCATATTGAAGGAGAATGTTGAGCTAAGGGCTCAACTTGAGTTGCTATCTAGCAATTATGGGATGTTGGAAGAAAATCATGTAAAGCTCACAAGCTCTCATGATGATCTTCTAGTATCCCATAATGTGCTAACGTTAGCTCATAAGGCCATTCTTGCTAAGGTAATATCTAGTGAGCCTCGTGTGGATACTAGCACTACTTTTAGTCAAAATGCTATATTGCCTTGTGCTAGTCCTCGTGATTCATCCATGCATAACATTGGTACATCTTGTGATGAATTGCTTTCCTTGCCTTGTTGCTCTAACGATGAAGCTTATACTTCCTCTAGTGCTTTTTTTGAGACTAACCATGTAGAGGAAATCAAAGAGCTCAAGGCCCAAGTCACTTCTTTGAAGAAAGATTTGGAAAGGTGTCATGAAGGGAATGCCACACTCAACAATATCTTGAGTGTACAAAAAATCCCCCAATGACAAAGGTGGACTTGGATTCAACTCCAATAAGAAGAAGAAGTCCAAGAGCAACAACAAGAAGTCCCAAAAACAAGTCAAGAGTTCGGCCAAGATTATTTGCTTCAAGTGCAAAATTGAAGGGCATCATGTTAGATCTTGCCCATTGAAGAAGAAGGCCATTAGTGACAAGCAACAAGGGAAGCGGCTACAAGTGCATTCTCATGATCAATCTCTAGTTGAAGAAAGGCCTCTTCCCAATAAGACTTCAAGCTAATGCTTCTCAAGTTGAGAAATCAAGTGAGAAGAAAGTGAAGAGTAGATGTTGCTACCTATGTCGTGAAAAAGGTCACGTCGCTTCTTCATGCACGAATGGTACCTTATCCAACCCTATTCTAATTGATGATATCTATTCTCTTGGGAAGGATAAGGTTGGCAATGTGTTTGTCAAATTTGTTGGTACTCAAAGTGGTGTCAAGAAAAGAACCATTTGGGTAGCCAAGCCTATTGTGACTAACCTCTTAGGACCCAACTTGGTTGGGGACCAAATAGCTCATACTTGATCAATAGGTGTTGTTGGAGGTCATTGGAGACTTGGCTACATTATGAAGAATTAAGGGGACTTCATCATTCTTATTATCTCAAGCCAAGTCAATTGGGTTATCAAGTTTCTATCTTATATCCAATTGTCGGTGTACTAGAATATGGGTGCCCTAGTACCCCGAACTTGTGCACGGGCAGTTGCAGCACCCCGCGGCAAGGCTTGCCGGGCGAACGCCAAGATCCTCCGTGGTTCCCTTGGAGCCATTCAAGAACAAAGTATTTAAGCTCAGGAGACAAGGCCCCGGCAAGAGGAGCTCGCCGGGAAGACCAACCAAGGAACTCCAAGGAACTTGCCGCGACGCGCCACGCGCTCCGGCAAGGCAACAAGGCCCTGGCAAGAGGAGCTTGCCGGGAAGACCAACCAAGGTACCTCGAGGCCCGGTGAGCGACAAGCATCCGGAATCGACGCTCCAGCGCATCCACCAACGTGTCACTCTGGGGGCCTCTCCAGGCGCGCGTGGCGGGAGGCTGTGCAGCCAGCGGTGCGTAGTGGCATGCGAAGCTGACAAGATCGCCATCATGGCGAACGGTGGCGCCCCTAACAGTCCTTTTCTGCATTGTTTGGGCAACTCGGATGCGCATTTAATGCCCTTGTCCCCTGCCGTCAGGGTTAGGTAGGGTGCACTGTACAAGTAACTGTACCAACCACCTCACTTTTTACATTTGTACCCTTCTCTGCGTTGCCACCTGTCGGTGACCTCTTTAGCGTATAAAAGGAGGCCCATGCGCAATGTAGAGGGGGTTCGACAGGTTCGACTGGTTCGAGGTTTGGACTGGTTTGGAACCCATAAAAACACTACGCTCTCTCTCTGGAGCAAGAACACAAGATAACCAAACAAGCAGCAGTAGGAGTGTTATCTCTCCGGAGAGCTCCGAAGCTGGGTAAACTGCTCGTGTGCTTCACCTCGATCTGCTCTTCGTGTGATCTCCGCCCCCCGCCGAACCGAAAGGGGCTCGGTCCGCCGGCCCCATAGATGTTCGTGGATCAGTTTCCCTGACATCTTTGGCGCGCCAGGTAGGGGGCGTCGAGATTGTGTGAACCTGATCCGGCGTTCACACGAGCTAGATCTTCATTCCCTTCATCAACATGCCACCGAAGAAGAAGACTTCGGCGGCAGCCGCTCCGTCCACGTCACTTCCGCCACCGTTGGAGCAAACGGGTGGTGGAATGAACGCCGGCGGAAGAATGGATGTCGACGAGGAAGCTTATGATGCTGCCAGGTCCAAGGACAAGGCTGCACAAACCTCGGTGACTGTACATGTTCCGCGCCACTCTTAGGAGGCGCAAGACCAACAGCGTCATGGCACTTGCAGTGCCATACACATGATAGGCCAAGACCAAGCTGGTGGATCTCGGGGCGCTCAAGACCAGCATGCGTGCCAGCGTGCTGGCACGAGCGGGGCACGGTCGCCTGGACGGGATACTGCTCCTTCTAACATCTTTAGAAGTCCGAGCACGTCCCGCTCCTCGCGCCGTCCGCCACTGCCACCCACCACTCCAGCAGAAGCTTTGGCGCGAGCTCAACTGCTCCTAGATTACCCTCCAATGTCGGACAAGATCGACGAATGGAGGGCCACCATTCAGAGTCTCATCGGCTACGCCAACCGTGACACTCCACGGCGGCCGAGCGCGTCGCCGCCGCGGTAGGGTTGCCGGGCGCGAGCCGGTGGCGACGGAACGGGTGGAGGTGCAACTACCATGCAATCACCACCCCGAAGTCCAAGATCGCCGACTTGCCGGATCCACCTCGACAGCGACTCCACCGCATCGTCGGATCCACGAGCTCATCGCGGTCAGCGCCAAGTTCTTCATGATCGACAACAAGAAGACGCTCGAACTCGCATCGAGCACCGAAGAGAAGCGCGGCGTCAATCCGACAAGCGCGCTGGGCCCTCTATTGACATGCATGCGCCAGGGGAACCAGGCGATCTGCCGTACGCGGTAGGTTGCCCTGCGTTCACTCGTGAGCTGCGGCAAGTCCAGTGGCCCAGCACGAAGAACTTCAAGCCGGACGTACCGGAGAAGTACGACGGCAAGACGCATCCGTCGGAGTTCCTCGGCATCTACACCATTGCGGTGCGGGCTGCCGGGGGACGGGATGACAAGATCCTTGCCAACTACTTCCCGCTGGTGCTCAAGCCCAACGTCAGATCCTGGCTCATGCACTTGCCGGACAACTCCATATCCGTTTGGGCTGATCTGTGCCATCAGTTTGTCGGCGCCTTCACAGGCGGACACAAGCCTCATGGCCAGGAGAGTGATCTTCATCTGCTCGCCCAGAAGGAAGGAGAGCCCCTGCGCAAGTACATTCAGAGATTCAGCAGTGTGCAGCACAACATCCCAGACGTCCACCCTGCCGCGGTGATCAGCGCGTTCCATCAGAACGTGCGAAACCGTAGGATGCGGGAGGAAATGGCGATGTGCAAGATCAGGGACGTCAGTGAGTTATATGCACTGGCCGACAAGTGTGCACGTGCTAAGGAAGGGAGGAGACTCCCCGGAGAGAATGTAGGAGCGGGAGGATCTGACAGTGAAGATGCTGCCCCGGCAAGGAAAAACCGGCAGCGGAACAACAGGAAGAGGAAAGGCAAAGAGGTGCTAGTTGTTGAGCAGTCCGGCAATGGTGGTGGCGCCAAGAAAGCCAAAGCTGGTGACTCCGGCAAGGAGGTTGCCGCGGAGGTGGCGGTCGCCAACAAGCAGGACGGCACCAACAGGCAGTATTGCAAGATCCACCGCACCAAGGGCCATGATCTCCAGAGCTGCAAAAAAGTCGAGCAGCTTGTTGAGCAACAGAAAGCTGAATACGAGCGGCGCGACAAGGAGAAGGCCCAGGAAGGTGCTGGGGGATCAGGCAAGAAACGTCCCGACCGAGGAGGACGCCGCGGTAAGGCCAAGCAGCGGCAAGGAGACAGACCTCCTTGCGGCCACGACAAGGATGAAGATGACGACGACGATGAAGACATGGATGATGAGGAGACTGATGAGCAGGAGTTCCAGAAAGCCACAGAGGTCCTGTGCGTTGACGGTGGTGCTTCTCTGCATACCTCGCACCGTCAGCTCAAGCCGTGGGTGCGGGAAGTTAATGCAGCAGAACCACCCGTCGAGTCACGCAAGCCTCCGAAATGGTCCGGCACGCCTATCATCTTTGATATTGAGGACCACCCTGATCGCATAACTGCGGTCGGGTGCTTGCCGATGTTGGTTTCACCAACAATCCGCAACCTCAAGGTCACTAAGATGCTAGTTGATGGCGGGGCCAGCTTGAACCTGATCTCCTCCGCGGTGCTCCAGAAACTCCAGATCCCTGACAGCGAGCTCGAAGAGACCGGTACATTTCAAGGAATCAACCCGGGAAGGAGCAAGCCGAAGGGAAAGATCACGTTGCCGGTAACATTTGGCAGCGAGCTGAACTTCAGGACTGAGAGGGTCACATTTGATGTTGCTGACTTTCCATTACCTTACAATGGAATCCTTGGTCGTCCGGCACTCGCCAAGTTCATGGCAGCCTCTCACTATGCGTATAATATACTGAAAATGCCAGGCCCGATAAGTGTCATCTCTGTCCCTGGCGACAAGAAGGATGCTCTTATCTGTGCCGACAAGATCTACCGAGAATCAGCAGCCGCAGCAGAACGCAAGACACTTGCCGCTGAAGCTCCCGGGGGGAAGAAGAAGACCAAGTCCGGCAAGAGCTCTGATGCCCACTCCGGCAAGCGCATCTCTTCGGAGTGCTGCGCTACCATCGAGGACGCACCATCGAGCTCCACCGGCAAGTGTAAGAAGGCAATGGCAGCTCCACCTGAGACCAAGAAGGTGTCCGCCAAGGAGGACGGCACTGGTGGTACCTTCACCATCAGCGCCACTCTTGACCCCAAATAGGAAAGCGCGCTCGTTGCTTTCCTGCGGGCAAATGTCGACGTGTTTGCGTGGCAACCGTCTGATATCCCCGGTGTTCCCAGGAAAGTAATTGAGCACCACCTTGCCGTCTGTCCTCATGCGCGGCCCGTCAAGCAGAAAGTCAGGAAACAGGCAGTGGAGCGCCAAGAATTCATCGCAGAAGAAATCAAGAAGTTGGAAGCAGCAGGCCTTGTCAGAGGAGTGCTCCATCCCACGTGGTTGGCCAATCCTGTTGTCGTGCGCAAGGCTAACGGGAAATGGAGGCTTTGTATTGACTTCACTGATGTTAATAAAGCTTGTCCCAAAGACCCATTTCCCTTGCCGCGCATTGACCAGATTGTTGACTCCACAGCCGGATGTGATTTGCTTTCATTTCTTGATGCATACTCAGGATACCATCAGATCTTCATGGCAGAAGAGGATGAAGAGAAAACCGCATTTATCACCCTGTGTGGCATGTACTGCTTCGTACGGATGCCTTTCGGTTTGAAGAATGCTGGTTCAACATTTGCAAGGGTAGTCCACCACGCTTTTGAGCCGTAGATGCACAGAAATGTGGAAGCCTACATGGATGACATAGTGGTCAAAAGCAAGAACAGGGCGACCCTGATTCAAGATTTAGACGAGACATTTGCAAATCTGCGCAAGATCAACCTCAAGCTTAACCCCGAGAAGTGTGTGTTTGGAGTCCCTTCCGGCAAGCTTCTCGGGTTCTTCGTGTCTCAGCGGGGAATTGAAGCCAATCCCGACAAGATCAAGGCCATTGAGCAGATCGAAGCACCAAAGCGCGTCAAGGATGTACGAAGGCTTGCCGGTTGCGTGGCTGCTCTCAGCAGGTTTATCTCTAGAGCTGCTGAGCGCGCCCTGCCATTTTTCAAAATTTTGAAAAAGACAGGTCCAATAAAATGGACTCCGGAGGCGGAGGCTGCGCTGCAGGACTTGAAGAGATACCTGTCCTCCACTCCAACACTTGTCGCACCTAAGCCGCAAGAGAAGTTGCTGCTGTATATATCGGCAACCAATCAAGTGGTTAGTGCTGCGTTAGTGGCAGAGAGGGAGGCAGATGATGAGCCAGCAACCACGGCAGATGCATCCAGCGACAAGCAGGGGGCTTCGCCGACAAGCTCTGGTCCCGACAGAGATGGATCTGCGCAGGAGCATGATAAGATGCAGAAGAGAATGGTGCAACGTCCAGTTTACTTTGTCAGTTCCCTTCTACAAGGGGCTAGATCAAGGTACTCTAGTGTGCAGAAGTTGCTTTTTGGCCTCCTCATGGCCTCGAGAAAGCTGCTCCATTACTTCCAAGCACATGAGATCACAGTCGTCACTCGCTTTCCGCTGAAGAGGATACTGCAAAATCCAGAAGCGACAGGCAGGATTGTCGAGTGGGCGCTGGAACTGTCAAGCTTTGGCCTCAAGTTTGAGAGCACTTCAACTATCCAAAGCAGAGCATTGGCAGAGTTCATAGAAGAATGGACGCCAACACCAGATGAAGAAATTCCAGAGACGAGCATCCCCGTCAAAGAGGCAAGCAAAGAGTGGCTGATGTACTTTGATGGTGCCTTCTCGCTGCAAGGCGCCGGTGCGGGCGTGCTGCTTGTCGCGCCCACCGGAGAGCACCTCAAGTACGTAGTCCAGATGCACTTTTCCAAGGAGCAAGCAACCAACAATACTGCAGAGTATGAAGGATCGCTTGCCGGTCTCAGAATCGCAGCAGACCTTGGGATCAAGAAGCTCATTGTCAGGGGTGACTCACAACTTGTCGTCCGCCAAGTGAACAAGAACTACCAGAGTCCATTGATGGAAGCATATGTTGATGAAGTGAGGAAGCTAGAAGAGCACTTTGACGGCCTACAGATGGAGCATATCCCAAGAGCTCAGAATGACATTGCTGATGGCCTGTCAAAGTGCGCCGCACTAAAGTTACCTGTGGAACCAGGGATCTTTGTGCTCAAGTTGACTCAACCATCCGTAACACCATCAACTGGACAAAGCAAGAAGAGGAAGTTGGTTTCTGGTGACTACTTTCCGGCAGAGCTCCCCGAAGCCGCCGCCAAGAAAGTCCCCAAGATCAACACCAAGGATGCTGAGGGGCAGTCTGCTCCGGCAAGCCTTATGGTTTGTTCCGTTGAAGCAGACGCTCCCGACAAGTTTTGCTCCGGCAAGCTTGCCGGGGAACATCAAGCTCCGGCAAGGCCGCAAGTCCTTGCCGTAGAAGCGGATGTTCCCGCAGCAGCAGATGTGCCTTTAGTCCTTGTTGTCGAGCCACAAGCTCCAGCATGGGCACAGCAGATTGTCCATTTCCTTCAGACAGGAGAACTTCCCGAAGAGCAAGAAGAAGCGGAAAAGTAGCCCGGCAGTCAAGTATGTACCAGTTTGTCGATAGCATACTGTACAGAAGAAGACTCAACGGTGTGAAATTGAAGTGTATTTGCCGGGAAGATGGACAAAAGCTGTTGGCAGAGATACATGGAGGCATATGTGGCCACCACATTGGCGCAAGAGCACTTGCCGGCAAAGCTTTCCGGCAAGGTTTCTTTTGGCCGACAGCCCTCCAGGATGCAACTGCACAAGTAACCAAGTGTGAAGCGTGCCAGTTCCACTCCAAACAGATACACCAGCCAGCTCAA
This sequence comes from Triticum aestivum, assembly GCF_018294505.1. Classification (NCBI taxonomy): domain Eukaryota; kingdom Viridiplantae; phylum Streptophyta; class Magnoliopsida; order Poales; family Poaceae; genus Triticum; species Triticum aestivum. Next base: position 701,191,018 of record NC_057813.1, read on the forward strand.
GCTCTCCAGACGATCCCTTTATCCTGGCCATTTTCGGTCTGGGGGCTCGATATCCTCGGCCCTTTCCCCCGAGCTGTCGGGGGCTTTGAGTACTTGTACATAGCAATCGACAAGTTCACAAAGTGTCCGGAAGTGCAGCTAGTGAGGAAGGTGACAACACAGTCAGCAGTCAAGTTCTTCAGGTCGATTGTTTGCCATTTCGGGATCCCTAACAGGATCATCACCGACAACGGCACGCAATTCACGAGCCGCACCTTCATGCAGTACGTCCAAGACCTTGGCGCCAAGGTCTGCTTCACTTCTGTTGCTCATCCGAGAAGCAACGGTCAAGCAGAGAGGGAAAATGCTGAAGTGCTGCGTGGGCTCAAGACCAGAACTTTCGACAGGCTGCGCAAGTGCGGAAGAAACTGGATCGAGGAGCTGCCGGTGGTTCTTTGGTCGATCAGAACGACGCCAAATCGAGCCACTGGCCAGACGCCTTTCGCTCTAGTCTATGGAGCAGAGGCAGTTCTCCCCATGGAACTCGTATACGGATTGCCTCGAGTGCTCGCTTATGATGAGCTTGAGCAAGAACAGCTGCGACAAGACGACGCGCTGCTCCTTGAGGAAGATCGTCTTCAGGCTGCTGTATGAGCTGCTCGATACCAGCAAGCTTTGTGCCGCTACCATAGCCGCAAAGTTAAGGCCAGAAGCTTCGAGGAAGGCGACCTTGTTCTTCGGCACGTTCAGTCCGCCAAGAATTCCAACAAGTTGACGCCAAAGTGGGAAGGCCCTTATCGGGTGAAACGAGTCACAAGGCCCGGCGCTGTCCGCCTTGAGACCGAAGATAGCATTCCGGTGAGCAACTCCTGGAACATAGAACATCTTCGTAAGTTTTTCCCGTAGGGCGCGGTTGCCGGAACCCGTTCCGGCAACCACCTTTTGTACAAGTCTTGCCGCTGTTGCATGTAATCCTTTATACAAAGCCGGGCGCAGATCCCGTGCATAAATAAAACCCCATGTGCTCCGCACAACTTGTCCATTTCATGCATTAGTTTCTTTCTTGCATGCGTTATCTGACACTTTGTGCAGCACCTACATCCGGTAAGCAATAACGAGCCGAAGGGCTCCATATCATTATTTTCTCTTCTATCTTTTTTTCTCAACAAAGGAAAAGAAGGTTCCCTCGCACACAAGTTTGCCGGGGGGAAGGAGAAGATTGTGGTATGGACCAGGCATCGTTCAAGGAAAGTTTTGCCTTGCCGGGAAGCAAACGACAGAAAAGCTAAGTTGCCAAAGTTTGAGCAATCAGTTTTTAAATTTTTGAGTTATCTTCCTCGAACGACCCTGCTTTGTATGGAAAACCTGTGCGCGGAGGAACCAACTCGTGGCTAGTTGCGCCCTTACTTTGTTTCGAGTCCGCTCAACAACTTAAGTGTGCTGCATCTAGTCGCGACAAGGTTTCTTGTCGGAAGCAGCACCGCTAGCAGGCTGCTGACATTCCGCACTCAGCGCTCGCGGCTCGGGTGCCTGCGCCGACAAGTTCCCTAGAAGCGTAGGGTAAAAACATACAAAGGAAGGAATCTAGTAGAGGAAATAACATAGCAATTGATAACAGAAATAAAGTTATATTACAAGATAACTTGTTGCAGCTCTAACAGACCGTTTTCATAACATGATTAGCAGCGACAAGGGAAAAGAAGAAATGGGCAGCCTAGTCTACGCGATCGCCCTCAACCCTCTTGATCTCGCTCAACTTGTCCACAATGGGGCGACAAGGGCCTTGAGTGCGTCCCGATCGGCGTCTGGCGGCAAGGACTTGAGGACGTTGGTGAAGCTGAGGCCTGGATTGCGGAAGGCCACCTTCATCAGCACCTTCTGGAGAACCCCAGCGCAGATTCTGCGCGACTCGTCGGCCAGTTGCTTTGGGATCCTCTCCCGGAGCCGCTGGAGTGCAGTCGCCACGCCCTTGAAGAACAGACTGAGCTTGGCACTGGGTTGGAGATTCTCGTCGGAGGGATACCCAAAGTCCTCCATCCCCAGCTGCGCCAGCTCCTCGTCGATGACTGCGGCAATATTCACCAGACCCTTGGTCCAGTGCTCCACAGTATCTCTGAATGAGTTCTGGGTAACTGCGATGCTCTCCAGCAGCGCCTTGTCAGCCTTGACCTTCTCCGACAAGGTCTTCTCCCGCTCCTTGGCGTCGTCCAGCGTCTGCGTCAGCATGGCCAGCTTCAACTCCAGGTCTGCATTGGAATCTTTGGCGGCGCTGAGCTCCTTGCCCCTCTCAGCGAGAAGACCTTGCAGCTCACCGTGGGCGGCAGCATCCTTCTCACGCTCATGCTTGAGCGCGGCAAGCTCCTCGCCGCTCTTCCCGATGTTGGCCTCCAGCTGCGCCACCTTCTCCTCCAGCTCTTTCTTGGCGGCCTCTACGGTTGCGGCAGCGTCCTTTGCTTCCTTGAGCGCCTCGCCAAGTGCTTGCTCGCGCTCGGCGAGCTCCTCCTCGTAGCTGTCGAGGTTGGCCTTCCGTTGTACCAATTCGCCTTCTCGCGCGGACTGCTTCTCGGCGGCCAGCCTTTGTTCCTCCTCAGCTTCGGCCTTCTCGAGAAGGTAAGCCGTGCACTCCTCGGCGAGTCGCTCCCGCTCCTGTGCCAGGGACCGGAGAGCTTCTTGATTGTGGCCCCGGAGCTCCTCCGCGCGCTTCTCCATATCAACTCCCGCCTTCGCGACAAGCGCTTCCCGGGAAGCCAGCTTGGCTTGCCATGCGCGGTAGAGTGACAGCAGCTTCCGCAGCAGCTGCTCCTCCTCAGGCTCGCCACTGCTGCTGCTGGGCGCGTCGACCAACGACAGTCCAGCGGAGGCGAGCACCTCCTCATCGAAAGTTTCCCCCTTGACCGGCGCCCTGGAGCTCGACGCCCAGGGTAGCTTGATGAAGATATCGTCGCCGGCCTTTAAGTAGGCGCCGGGCTGGGGCTCCTCGGAGCCCGGCTCCGCAGCAGCGGCAGAGGGATCGGCGGTCGGCGCAGCGCCTGGCGCTCCTGCGGCCTTAGGGTCGTCAGTGCGATTGCCCGACCCCTCGCCGGCTTCTGTGGCGGCAGCCTTGGCGGCCTCCTCGCCGGCGGTCTCATCAGCACCGGCCCCTTCTTCGTTGGCGGCAGCGTCGTGAGTGCTGCCATGCGCGCCTTCCTCGCCGGCGCCCTCTGTCTCCATTGGCTCAGCAGCAGATGGGTCTGAAGAACGAAGAAGGGAGAAAAATCAATCAAAAATCCAAGAGAAGAAAATCAGAAGAAGAAGAACCCAAGGGAAAGTTTTTGGACAAGTGAATTACCTGTGCCAAGATCTGCAGTTGCGGTCTCGGCCGCCGCAGGATCGACAGCGCTGTCCCTTGCTGGAGAACTACCCCTTGCCGGAGAGTTCTCCCTTGCCGGAGAGTGCTCCCTTGCCGGGGACTCCTCCCTTGGCGGCGTAGTCGAAGCAGATGGCACTTCGGGACCAGCTTCCGGGCGCTCCTGATATGGCTGCTCTGCTCCTACACAAATCAACAAGCAAGATATCAACAAAGGAAAAAGCACTCATGCGCGCCTGATAGCAGAAAGCTAACTATGAACTTATGCTGGGGGCTGCGCTGGGGGCTGCTTTGAGGAGTGGTTGCCGGGTCCGTCAAGGTGGTCTCGGACCCACCCCCTGCTGACACGGTGGGGTCATCTTCGATGACAATCACCGCGGCCTTGGCCCTCTTCGCCGCTCTTTGGGCCAGCGTCCTGAAAAGAAAGGAGTTCAGATTGAAGCAAATCAGATACAAGATAAAAACAACAAGATTGAAGAACTACAAGAGCATCAAAGAAACTTACTCTTCTTCCTCCTCGTCGGAGCTGAACGCGGAAAGATCGAAGTCCGGCTCCCCTCCGGTGCGGCGAGGCGGAGGAGTAGGATCCCTTGCCCGCTTGGCGGGGGCGGTGGCGGTGGCCCGGGAAGATCCCGCTACAGTTGCCGCTGTTGCGTGAGGCGCTCCCGCGGCAACATTACTTGCCGCGGTAGAGCGTGTCGCACGGCTCGGCGGCTATTGACCCGGCTGCCGCCCCGCTACGTCCGGGGCCCTGCGAAGACGCCTTCTTGGCGGGGCCGGGGGCTCCGCCCGCGGCAAGCTTTCTGAAGGCTCGGGCTCTTCCTCGCCGGCCTCGCTCGGCTCAGCTTCAGAGCCGGCAGGCTCTTCCTCGCCAATAAACTCCGCGCGCTCAGCGAGGTTTGCCGCCTCTGCCGCCTCCGCCTCCTCCACAGTGAACCCGAACGCGCCCGCGGCAGCTGCGGCCGCAACCTCTTCCGCCCTAGTGGCGATGCGCTGCAGCTCCTCGTCGGTGGTGTCACGGGTGATGCTCTTCTGCTCGTCAGCGCGGACCGGCACTTCTTCCAAGTTGTTGAAGAACGCTTGCACGACGTCATCCGCAGGCTCTTGCCAAGTTGGAACAATTCCGTGTGAATCGCACAACGGCATCATGGTGCGGATCCGGTAAAGCGAAGAATTATTGCACAATGGAACGACACCCCTCGGCAGCATGAATGGGTGCTGGGGATCGCGTTTGAACAACTCCAGGAGCATTGCATCCAGCTCCAAGATGGTGAAGTTGTAGTTGAGGCCCGGCCGCAGCCTCATGATGTCCACCGTGTTCTTGAATTCCCAGGCGGGCCTCCCCTCTCCTGCAGGGGGGCGATGCGGCGGCGGAGGAAATCTGCGCCTACAGCGCCTACAGTGAGCCCGGCAAGCCTGAGGCGAAGGATCCTAGTAATGGCGATCTTCAGCCTCTCGTCTTCCGGGGCCACGTTGCTCCAGTCATTGCTGCGCACTATTGGAGCTTGGTGCACGGCAGTGAAGGGCTGCGGATTCTCCTCGACGATCCAGCACCACTCCGCTCTCCACTCCTCCCACTTGCTGCGGAGCTCACCCTCCAAGTACGCCTCCTTCTTGCCGACTCTCGAGATCCAGGCGATCCCTCCGGCAAGCGGCTCTCCTCTCTCTACCCGAGGCATGAAGAAGTGGCGGAAAAGGGCAACATTGGGGTGGACTCCGACAAAGTTTTCGCACAAATGTGCGAAAACTGCCATGGTCAGAACGGTGTTGGGGGTGAAATCAAGGAGGCGGAGGCCGTAGGTGTTCATGATATCGTAGAAGAACTCCGAGAACGGCGGGCAGAGCCCGAAATAGAAGAACAGCGCGAAGAATGGGTACCCGTTTGGAGCCAGTTCCGAAGCAGCGGTCAGGAGTAGCCTCGTGCACGGATGCGCCCGCGTCTCCGTCGCCCAAAAGAGGTAGAAGTACTCCCTCAGCTCCTTCGTGCCGAGCTGGGGGGAGAAGATCGCCCGCTCCTTCCACAGCGCCGCGAGCCGCTGCGCCTCGGCCGACTTCACGCCCTTTCCCTTGTCGGCTTTCGGAGCCATGGCGGAGGTGGTGGGGGAGGTCGACGGCGTTGGTGATGCTGGTGGCAATGGGGGGTGGAGCGCTGCTCTCTCGGCTTCGAGAAGAAGGGGGAAGCGGTGGAGGTTCGTGAAGATGGAGTAGTAGCAACCAGCAAGGGGGAACGAACTGCCCCTGTTTCCTCTGCTTATAAAGAGAGACGGGGCGGACGTTTCGCCCTTCCGAATAAAGAACCACCCACGATCTCTCCCACGATGCCGCATTCAACGCGTGCCGTTAGGGGAGAGTGCGGTGGATACAGAGCGAGATTCGGCGTGGCCCAGTCCGCATGTGCCCGTGCCCTGTCTTGGGCCTGGCCCAACAGCGCTCGGCACCGTGTCTGGCCCAGGCCCGGGGGCTCCTGTCGGTGTACTAGAATAGGGGTACCCTAGTACCCCAAACTTGTGCACGGGCAGTTGTAGCACCCCGCGGCAAGGCTTGCAGGGCGAACGCCAAGATCCTCCGTGGTTCCCTTGGAGCCATTCAAGAACAAAGTATTTAAGCTCAGGAGACAAGGCCCCGGCAAGAGGAGCTCGCCGGGAAGACCAACCAAGGGACTCCAAGGAACTTGCCACGACGCGCCACGCGCTCCGGCAAGGCAACAAGGCCCCAGCAAGAGGAGCTTGCCGGGAAGACCAACCAAGGTACGTCGAGGCCCGGTGAGCGACAAGCTTCCGGACCCGACAAGATAACAGCAGCGGCAAGGCGCTTGCCGCGGCAGGCAGCCACTCTGTGCCCACGCTCCAGTGCATCCACCAACGTGTCGCTCTGGGGGCCTCTCCAGGCGCGCGTGGCGGGAGGCTGTGCAGCCAGCGGTGCGCAGTGGCATGCGAAGCTGACAAGATCGCCATCGTGGCGAACGGTGGCGCCCTAACAGTCCTTTTCTGCACTATTTGGGCGACTCAGACGGGCATTTAATGCCCTTGTCCCCTGCCGTCAGGGTTAGGTATGGTGCACTATACAAGTAACTGTACCAACCATCTCACTTTTTACATTTGTACCCTTCTCTGCGTTGCCACCTGTCGGTGACCCCTTTAGCATATAAAAGGAGGCCCATGCGCAACGTAGAGGGGGTTCGACAGGTTCGACTGGTTCGAGGTTTGGACTGGTTCGGAACCCAGAAAAACACTACGCTCTCTCTCTGGAGCAAGAACACAAGATAATCAAACAAGCAGCAGTAGGAGTGTTATCTCTCCGGAGAGCTCCGAAGCTGGGTAAACTGCTCGTGTGCTTCGCCTCGATCTGCTCTTCGTGTGATCTCCGCCCCCCGCCGAACCGAAAGGGGCTCGGTCCGCCGGCCCCATAGATGTTCATGGATCAGTTTCCCCGACACCAATGTGCCTCCTTGCGGTAACTTGTACTCAAATTGTTTACATTGAAAGTTACTTGCCCCTTTGCATGTTTTGGTTTTGTTCCTTGCATGTGTTTGTATATGTTGTGTCTCCAAATTGCTTATCTTGAGTAATCAAGTTTGTGTATGTTGGTTTGCACTTCATGTACATGTGTGTCGTACGTTGAGCCTTTGTGCATCTTGTTTGTATCTTAGTTGGCTCTCGTGAGAGATTAATGGAATATCCCATTATGGGGGAGTGATGTGCTTTGTGCACCTCACAATCCTATAAATGTGTGTACATGAGTAATACCATCTAGTATTCATATTTCAAGATTATCTAGTCGCTATGTGGTATGTCTTCTCATGAGAAATTCAAATCCTAAATAGTCCATTAATTATCTCTTGTTGGGTCCTTCTATTTGCCCCTTGTTTACCTTAATTGGTATCACATTATGGGGGAGTAATATGCTATGTGTATATTACTAGCCTAGAAAATGTGTACATTTGAGATATTGTCACCTAGAGTTGATATTGTAAACTATCTTGTTCCTAGGTGGCATGTTAGCTCTACAAGTTGCAATTTGCTTTTTGTTTGGTGTGAAGATGATGTCGGATATCCTTGCTATCCACCACCGGGAATTATTTCCATTTATTTCTTGTCTTTTGACAATTGGTACTTACTTGTGTGGTAGAATTTATTGATCATCTTTACATTGGCTTTTGCTTTTATTTGCCTTTTCTCTTGCCTAGGAATGTATCAACTCCCTTTGTCTTCCATACCACTTGAGGATCTTGTTAATTTCTTGATCTTGTCTAGTGTTTTCTAGATATAGTGAAAGTGGTGATCCCACCTTGTGCATTTTGTATTCAAATGCAAATTCTCTATAATGCACTAGTCTTGGGGGAGCTATCCTATTTTCTATAAAACACTCATCTTGCGATCCTTATCAAGTGTGTGTTGGTGGAAGGCAAGTCGTTTTCTTTTTGGTACTTTGTGCCATCATGGAACTTTGTAGAGAGCTTGGTTTGTTTGGAACCATCCTCTCTTTTGGGAGTTTGATATCTTTTATTTAGTGTGTATCAACGAGTATCTCATTCCTCGGTGTATCGATTATGGATATCCTCCAAGTGATGATTTATTCATTTGGTATCTTTTCTTCACTTGGTTTTTCTTTGTCATTTGGTATCGGTTCTTGAAAGTATTGAGCATGCATATTAATTTGATGTAGTATATTTGGCATGCTTTCTTTCTTTGACCCAATATATAGGGGAAACTCCACCAAGTCTCAAATTGGATGGGACGTGCATGAAATTCATTTTCATATCTATATGCACATATTTATGTGGAGTTTGTCCTATGTATTGTTGGTTCGCTAACTCTTTGGTCCCAATGAGTTTGGGTACCATTTTGTTCGTGTTGTTGTTCTAGGAACAATTGGAGATGCATTGGACGCTCGGCTCACTCACAAGGAAGGTGGTGTCTCCATGTGCTTACTGGAGTCAAGCTAGGATGACCAATGAACTAATATCCACCTTTAATTGGTATCTACTACATCCTCCCATTGATATCTCAGTAACAAGTATCATCATCTTCTTCATGCACTCATTTATTGCATCAACCTTGTGTAGGTTGCATCATGGCATGTTTTTCATTCTTTCTTGTGATACTTGTTTTCTTTCTCGAAGCATCCCAACAATGATCTCTTGTTGCTAGTTGTGATGTATTTGATGTTCGTGTGGTTGGAATTCATTTATATACAATAAGACCATATCTAGCCATGTGATATGCTCTCAAGCAAATTTCTTATTGGTATATTTATGACCTCCTTGTGGATATCTCGTTCCTTCCTTTTTGTAACTATTTCGTGTGTATATCCTTCTTTGTGGATAGATATCATCATGATTTTCATCTACCTAGAATCTTATACACTTGAGAGAAGTTACATCGCTAGTTGATATCCCTTTCTTTCACGTCCACCAGTTCTTTCTCATGTTATTTCTTTGGCAGCTCTGTGAAAGTGTGTGCCTTGAGTGCGGGTCATTTCTCGTTGCATCTTGTTGCACTCTTGTGTGGTGAAGATCATTCTCCTCATGCTTGTCTTGACGAGGCTTTCCATCTAATTGGTATCCCTCATCTTGATCAGGCTTTCGCTTTCTATCTTCACCATGGGTTGTCACAAGTGTTGGTTTTTCACTTTGCATATTTATTGTGCTTGTGAACCCATTTGCAGGGTGTGTGTGGGGAGGACATGTCATGCACCGTGTATCTCATTTATCCAAGACTATGTTGATGCTTAATACTCATCCTTATTTTAGTCTTCTCAAGTGCTTTGCCATGACTCACACACATCATTTTGGTTGAGTCTATTCTTAAGTTGCCTCTTTTACATGTTGCTCAACCATGTGTTTGTTGCTTGTGCCAGGATTTGTTTCCTACGTGCTCACTTACACTTGTTGTGAGTTTCTATTGATTTTTGAGGAGTGATGATCCTATTTTGTGCACTTGGTATCCTAATGCAAATATTCTAAGGATTGCACAAATCATGGGAAGCTGCACTAGTGTCTTTAGAACACTCATTACTCTCTTGCACTTTTCGTGAGGTTCTATTGATCTTGGGGGAGTGACGATCCTATTTTGTGCTTGGTGTATCCAATTACAAAACTAAACTGTGCACAAATCATGGGGAGCTTCTCTAGTTTTTCTTTAGAACACTCCTTTACTCATATCATAATATCCTTATTCATGTGGCTCATAGGATCTTTGGTCTAGTTGGTTCAATTGATATCCTTTGTTTGCTTGCTTCAATTGGCATCTTTTGATTGCTTGATTGCTTGTTTCTCTCTTTTTTTTGTCTTTGTGGCATATCATTCTTTTGATATCTTTGTGCCTCAATATAGTTTGTGTTCCTCCAAGTATTTACCTTTGGATATGTTTGTTGCATTCCAGTCACATGTTGAGAAATACACAATTTATGAAGGACCGCAATTTATATTGGCCTTCTAAGCTTTTCGCCCATTTTGGCAATCGATGACAATGGGGGAGAAGTTTCAGAGAGTTTTGTGGAGAAGTTTAGAGAGTTGTCTCCTCCTGCTTTGGTTTTGTTCCTTAGCATTTTTATCTCATACGCATGGTGATGCATAATTCCTTATATAAACTCTCTTGAAAGTGATTGTCATCAATTACCAAAATGGGGGAGATTGAAAGGACATGCGGTGCCCCCATGTGTGGTTTTGGTAATTGATGATATTATCTATGGACTAATGGTTGCATTGAGTTATATTTGAAGGATTTTTCCATAGGCATTTGAGGGAGTCCTGGATTAAGGGGGTGTCCGGATGGCCGGACTATGACCTTTGGCTGGACTCCCGGACTATGAAGATACAAGATTGAAGACTTCGTCACGTGTCCGGATAGGGACTTTCCTTGGCATGGAAGGCAAGCTTGGCGATACGATATGTAGATCTCCTCCCGTTGTAACCGACTCTGTGTAACCCTAGCCCTCTCCAGTGTCTATATAAACCAGAGAGTTTTAGTCCGTAGGACGAACAACAATCATATCATAGCTAGATTCTAGGGTTTAGCCTCTCTGATCTCGTGGTAGATCAACTCTTGTACTACCCATATCATCAATATTAATCAAGCAGGAGTAGGGTTTTACCTCCACCGAGAGGGCCCGAACCTGGGTAAAAACATCGTGTCCCTTGTCTTCTGTTACCATCCGCCTAGACGCACAGTTCGGGACCCCCTACCCGAGATCCGCCAGTTTTGACACCGACATTGGTGCTTTCATTGAGAGTTCCTCTGTGTCGTCACCTTTAGGCCTGATGGCTTCTTCGATCGTCAACCACGACGCGGTCCAGGGTGAGACTTTTCTCCCCGAACAGATCTTCGTATTCGGCGGCTTTGCACTCTGGGCCAACTCGCTTGGCCATCTGGAGCAGATCAGAAGCTACGCCCCTGGCCATCAGGTCAGGTTTGGAAGCTTAAACTACACGACCGACATCCAAGGGGACTTGATCTTCGATGGATTCGAGCCATGGCCGAGCGTGCCGCACTGTCCAGATGGGCATGATCTAGCTCTGTCGCCGGACAGCGCCCAGAGTGCCGCTTAGGTGCCCGCTCCGACCATTAGTTCGGAGCCGACTGCGCTAGTCGGGGATGGACGGTTGGACGCCGCCCCAGGAGCCACAATCTCTACTGCAATAGAGCCGAATAACAGCCTAGCCCTTTGCGAGGCCCGTGACTCCGAGGTGCCGGACTCCGTTCCGGACTCCGAATACTCCGCACCCCTTCCGATCGAACCCGATTAGGCTCCGATCATGGAGTTCACCGCCGCGGACGTCTTTCAGCACTCGCCCTTTGGCGATATCCTGGATTCACTAAAGTCTCTCTCTTTGTCAGGAGAGCCCTGGCTGGACTATGGTCAGCAGGGTTGGGATGCGGACGACCAGGAAATTCGAAACCCACCCACCACCCAGTTTGTAGCCACTGTCGATGATCTAACCGACATGCTCGACTTTGACTCCGAAGACATCGACGGTATGGACGCCGATGAAGGAGACGACCAAGAACCAACACCTATAGCGCACTGGAAGGCCACCTCATCATATGACATATACATGGTGGACACCCCCCAAAGCAGGGGATGGCGATGAAAAAGCGGAGGATGACCCCTCCAAGAAGCAACCCAAGCACCGACGTCAGCAGCGCTGCTCTAAATCCCGCCAAAGCAAGAACAGCGAATCCGGCACCGGAGACGTCAACACCCCGGACAATGCCGAAGACAACCCCCTCCAGCAGGATTCAGCGCGGGAGGACGAAGGAGCCAGCCCTCATGAGAGAGCGGTAGACAAAGAGGTCGAGGACGACAATTATATGCCTCCCTCCAAAGACGAGGCAAGCCTCGACGACGACGAATTCGTCGTGCCAGAGGATCCCGTCGAACAAGAGCGTTTCAAACGCAGGCTTATGGCCACGGCAAGCAGCCTCAAGAAAAAACAACAACAGCTTAGAGCTGACCAAGACCTGCTAGCCGACAGATGGACCGAAGTCCTGGCGGCCGAAGGGTATAAACTCGAACGCCCCTCCAAGAGTTACCCAAAGCGCAGGCTGCTACCCCAACTAGAGGAGGAAGCAACTAAACCTACATCAACAGCGTACGATGCGCCCGATCGGCCACCCCGTGGCCGCAACAGAGAGGCCTTTCGGCCATCAATCCAAGCCGCACCCCGGCGCCGCTCTAAAAATACCAGAGCACGGGGAAACGCAACAGACCTGTGAGACATATTGGAGGATAAGGCAAGGCAAACAAGATCGATCTACGGATTGCATGGGCGCCCCACATCACGGGACGATAACCGCCACGCCGGATATGATAAATACGGCCAGGCCGAATACAACAGACAAAGCTCATCCGAGCTACGTCGCGATATAGCCCAGTATAGGGGCGCCGCACACCCACTGTGCTTCACATACGAAGTAATGGATCATCAAATCCCCGAGGGTTTTAAACCCGTAAACATCGAATCATACGATGGCACAACTGATCCCGCGGTATGGATCGAGGATTATCTCCTTCATATCCACATGGCCCGTGGTGATGATCTACACGCCATCAAATACCTCCCGCTTAAGCTTAAAGGACCAGCTCGACATTGGCTTAACAGCCTGGTAGCAGAGTCAATTAGTTGCTGGGAGGACCTGGAATCCGCATTCCTCAATAACTTCCACGGCACTTATGTGCGACCACCAGACGCCGATGACCTAAGCCACATAATCCAGCAGCCATAGGAATCGGCCAGACAATTTTGGACACGGTTCCTAACCAAGAAAAATCAAATAGTCGACTGTCCGGACGCCGAGGCCCTTGCAGCCTTCAGGCACAACATCCGAGATGAATGGCTTGCCCAGCACCTAGGACAGGAAAAGCCGAAATCTATGGCATCCCTCACGACACTCATGACCCGCTTTTGCGCGGGCGAAGACAGCTGGCTAGCTCGTAGCATAACCAAGAGCCCTAGCAATTCGGATACCAAGGACAACAATGGCAGGTCACGTCGCAATAAGCACAAGCGCCGCATTAATGGCAACAATACCGAGGATACGGCAGTCAATGCCGGATTCAGAAGCTCTAAACCCAGTCAACGGAAGAAGCCATTCAAAAGAAACCCTCCGGGCCCATCCAACTTAGACCGGATACTCGATCGCTCGTGCCAGGTACACGGCACCCCCGAACAACCATCCAACCACACCAACAGGGATTGTTGGGTGTTCACGCAGGCAGGCAAGCTAAGTGCCAAAACCAGAGACAAGGAGCTGCGTAGCGATGACGAGGAGGACCCCGGCCTCCGAACAACAAAGGACAGAAGGGATTCCCCCCACAAGTGCGGATGGTGAACATGATATACGCAACCCACATCCCTAAAAGGGAGCGGAAACGTGCTCTCAAGGACGTCTATGCGTTGGAGCCAGTCGCCCCAAAGTTCAACCCATGGTCCTCCTGCCCGATCACCTTTGATCGAAGGGACCACCCCACTAGCATCCATCACAGCGGATTCGCCGCATTGGTCCTAGACCCAATCATTGTGGATTTCACCTCACTAGAGTCCTCATGGACGGCGGCAGCAGCCTGAACCTGCTTTATCAGGATACAGTGCGAAAAATGGGTATAGATCCCTCAAGGATTAAACCCACAAAGACAACCTTTAAAGGCGTCATACCAGGTGTAAAAGCCAGCCATACAGGCTTGGTTACACTCGAAGTGGTCTTCGGATCCCCGGATAATTTCCGAAGTGAGGAGTTAATCTTCGACATAGCCCCATTCCGCAGTGGCTATCACGCCCTGCTCGGACGAACCGCATTTGCAAAATTCAATGCGGTGCCGCACTACGCATATCTCAAGCTCAAGATGCCAGGCCCTTGCAGAGTCATCACGGTAAATGGAAACACCGAACGCTCTCTCCGAACGGAGGAGCACACAGCGGCCCTGGCGGCGGAAGTACAGAGCAGCCTCTCAAGGCAACTCTCCAATCCGGGTGTTAACCGTTCGGACAACGTCAAGCGCGCCCAAAGCAACCTACAACAGAGCCGGCTGGCACGATCCGAGCAAGCATAGCAGTGCGGCCCCAACCCCAGCCCTTGCCAGATGGTGCTATCGGTACCACGCATACATAATTACGCTTTGAAAATACCATGGGCATAAGGGGAGGGGCACAACTACGGCACGCCCAGAATGCGACTCAACCGCACTTAGGGGCTCCCTGTTCCGTCGTTTTATTTTATATATATATATATACTTTCAGGACCCAACTATCCGGAAGGCCTGTCCGGCAATACACTCGCCGAACACACGATGCAACAGCCAGGGCGAGAACAAGCTGCGTCGAATGTCCAGGTGGTCTCTATAACGAGTTAAATGTCTGTTTTTACTTAAAGACCCGCAGCTTGCCCCTGGAGGGGGGACATGTCAAATAATCCCATCTCTTGCTTATCGCACTATTTGTATCGTCCTGCTTTTATAGCAGCCCTTTTTAATAAACAAGACATAGCTCTTATTTGTTATTGTATTAATCAATTTTTATACATATATGTTCAGTCATGACATTGCGCAACCGTACACTTTGGTACGGCCAATACACCAGGGGCTTAGGTACCCCATAACATGGTGTGAGAAGACCGAACACTCTCCTGAGTACGGCACCCCGAACTTATAGCATTATATGCATCGGCTCCGAATCATGTCTTGGGTCAATAGTTGGGTTTGCCCGGCTCCCATGTTTTGGTACCTTACGTTCCGCAATGTTGGCTAAGGTAGCGCTGGGAGAACTACTGCGATTGTGCCCCAGTTGAGCAGGGCTAACACCTCAGTAGAGAAAGCTAAAACTGACCGTCATGATAGTGCGAGAGACCGGTCGCTGTTCGCGAGGTTTTTCGAGTCCTTAAAGACTTATGCCGCTTAGAGCGAGGAGCCGGATTTATCTGGCCAAGGCGTGGATAGCGCCCCGAACTCGGTCTTCCGAATACTAGGGGCTTCGCCGAAATTTAAAATTATTGAATTCTATGGCTAAGTGAGAGTGATAAAGCATTATAAGTCCGATGGCCTGGTTCGTTGTGCTAAGCGCCTCCCTAGATGGACCCAAGAATGGGAACAAGAGCGCTCAGGTTTATCCCGAACACCCCAGCACTCGTGGCATGGGGGTAGAAACGACGACTTGCATCTCTCAGATTTGATAAACGGCCGCACATAAGGCAATATTTTAAATTAACAAGCGTTGCTTAACACACATGAACAAAGTTTTCAGCGTACAGGATAACAAATGCGAGTCTACTCAAAATTACATCTTTGGAGCACTCATCCGCTATAAGGCGGGCACCCTTCAGGACGCCCTTATAATACATCTCGGGCATGCGATACTCCTTGCCCGGCGGTGGCACGTCCGTCAAAAGCTTCTCCGTGTCTAGCTTGCCCCAGTGCACTTTAGCACGGGCAAGGGCCCGACGGGCACCTTCAATATAGACGGGGCGCTTGATGACTTCAATCCACGGACACGCATCCACCAGCCACCGCACCAGACTGAAGTAGCTCCCAGGCATGGCCTCTCCAGGCCACAGCCGAACTATGAGGCCCTTCATGGCCTGTTAGGCCACCTTGTGGAGCTCGACCAGCTGCTTCAGCTGGTCACTCAGGGGCACCGGATGTTCGGCCTCAGCATACTGAGACCAGAACACCTTTTCCGTCGAGCTCCCCTCCTCGGCTCGGTAGAACGCGGCAGCATCAGACACACTACGGGGCAGATCGACGAACGCTCCTGGAGAGCTCCGGATCCGGGTAAGTAACAGATAATTTACTTTTTATATTCTTGCTTTGCATAAAGAATGCCTTACCCGCCGCTATCTTCTTCATCGCCTCGATCTCCTGGAGGGCCTTTTGGGCTTCGGCCTTAGTGGTTTTTGCACTCTCAAGAGCCAAGTCGAGCTCGGACTCTCGAGTCTTCAAGTCACGCTCCAAACTCTCGTGTTTTTCCACGAGAGCCTGGAGCTCTTGCTGCACCTCCGCCACCCGCGCCTCCTACTTCTCTTGATCGGTGCGCTCCAAGGCCGCACTATTTTCGGCCTTGGAGACCGCCTCCTTCAGGGTCGCCACCTCGGTCGTGGCCCCTGCAACATTTACGTTGGTCCTGTCATTATTTGCAACCAAGTATTTCTATATACATTTACATGCGGTACTACATACCCTCCTTGTCCTCGAGCTGCTTCTTGGCACGGCCGAGCTCGTTCTCGGACCGATCGAGGCTCTCCTTCAATGCATTGACCTCCGCAGTCTGTGCGGCAGAGGTCAGCAGCGCAACCTGCATTCCCATATTGACACATTTATGTTAGACTCCTACGTATATCTTTTTAGATCCTTAGCTCAGCTTTTCTTTCCGAACGCCAAACCAAGCATCAGGGGCTACTGTCTATGCGGTAAACATTTTTATATGTTTCGAACACATACCTCAAAGCTTGTTAACAGACTTGTACAGGCTTCTGTCAGCCCGCTCTTAACCTTTTGAATCACCGCACTCATAACAGTGCAGTGTTCCTCGTCGATGGAGGCGCTGTTAAGCACCTCCTGCAAATTGTCCGGCGCCTCCGAGTGTACGGAGGTCGCCGGCGTCGTAGGCTTGCCCTTCTTATGAAGGCGCCGCCTGTCGGACTCGGGAACCGCTGATGGTTCCGGAGCAGTGTCTGGCCCGGGGCCGGACTTAGATCCCTCTGGGGCTTTACCCCCTTTGGGCCTGGAGTCCGGGAGGTCGCCTTGAGGCGCCTCCAGGACCACCTCCTCCTAGTTCGGTCCCCTTCGGGACCCCACCTCGGCGTTGTCCGCAGGAAGACGGGAGGAGGCCGTCGGAAGTGAAGCGTTGTTCACATCCGACGAATTAAGGGAGCCGCTCGACGAATCGCCGAGCTGAGCTCTGGGCGGACTGCATAATTAAATTCGGTGTTAGAAATTACCGAATACTAGAGGAGCACCGTAAGTCATTCGGGTAACTAGACACTTACGATTTTGCCACGGGCTTGACCCTGGGTGGCCATTCCTCCCTGCCGTCTTCGGCATCGGAGGCGTAGTCCAGCAGAAGGGTCTTCCCCTTCTTGGACCCTCCGGCCTCCCCAGTTGGGGCGGCCTTCCTTTTATTTCCTCCCCCCGTTGGAGGGGGAGAGGCTTCTTCTTCCTCCTCCTCGTCTTTAGAGGCGGAGGGTGCTTCGGGGTTGTCGGGTGATGAATCCGACACCACCAAGCGTGGGGAGCTCTTTCGAGTCCCCGTGGCCTTTTTCTTGGCCTTCTTCTCCGGCACCACGTGAGGTGCCGGAACCAGCAGCTTGGTTAGACGAGCATCCGCTGGGTCTTCGGGCAAAGGAGCCGGACAGTTGACTTGCCCGGACTTCTTCATCCAGTCCTGTCAAATGTAAGGGAGTTTAGATCCCGCATAGAGTCAAACTATGTGAAACAAAATACCCCGAAATGGGAAAATTAAGCTCACCGCGCTGGCTTGGCGCTTCGCGCAGAATCCGCCATCCTCGGTGACGGGAGGGGAGACCTCAGAGCTCTTGAATAGCACCTTCCAGGCATCCCCGTGCTTCGTGTCGAAGAGCCGGGACAGAGTCTGGTGCTGGGCCAGGTCAAACTCCCACAAATTGAAAGCCCGTCGTTGACACGGGAGAATCCGGCAGAAGAGCATGACCTGGACCACGGTGACAGGTTTAACCTTCCTGCCGATCAGGTCCTTGATGCAAGTTTGAAGTCCGGTCACTTCTGCCGAATTACCCCACGACAGGCCCGTCTCTTTCCAAGATGTGAGCCGCGCGGGGATGCCAGATCGGAATTCGGGGGCCGCTGCCCATTCAGGGTCACGCGGCTCGGTGATATAGAACCACCCCGATTGCCACCCTTTGATGGTCTCTACGAAGGCGCCCTCGAGCCATGTAACATTGGCTATCTTTCCCACCATGCCGCCTCCGCACTCCGCTTGGCGTCCGCCCACGACCTTCGGCTTGACGCTGAAAATCTTCAGCCATAGGCCAAAGTGGGGCTGGATGTGGAGGAAGGCCTCGCACACGACGATAAACGTCGAGATGTTAAGGATGAAGTTCGGGGCCAGATCGTGGAAGTCCAGGCCGTAGTAGAACATGAGCCCCCGGACGAATGGGTGAAGAGGAAAGCCCATTCCGCGGAGAAAATGGGGAAGAAATACAACCCTCTCATGGGGCCTAGGGGTGGGGATGAGTTGCCCCTCATCTGGAAGCCGGTGCGCGATGTCGTCAGACAAGTATCCGGCCTTCCTCAACTTTTTGATTTGCCCCTCCGTGACGGAGGAGGCCATCCATCTACCTCCCGCTCCGGACATGATTGGGGAAGGTTGAGGTAGGAAGTGCGGGCTTGGGCGTTGGAGCTCGAGTGCGCAGGGACGGATAGGCAAAGGAGGAAGAAGGCATAAATGGAAAGGGTAGAATCTTATCCCCTTATATGGGCGGCCGAAACTACGAGCCCCCACCGGCCTAATAAAACTCGCTTATCCCCCAAGCGCCACGGTTAATGGCGCGGTTGGGTTACCCACGCCCATATTGATGAGAATCCCGGAATAAGGGGACACGATCTCTGCTTCGACAAGATGTGCCAAGGAAACCGCCTCGCTAAACATGCTGAGGTGGAACACTAAAATGATTCGAATACAGGCTTAACCGTGGCATGATGTCACGCTGCAGAATACGTCAGCAAATTAGATTTGTGCAGAAATTATTCTCTCTACGGTGGTATGTGGAACTTATTTTTGTAGAGCCGGACAATATCCTTGTGTTCAACATATTCTATGAAGTATTCGGAGGAGGAACCCGCCTTGCAATGTCGAAGACAATTTGCACGCCGGACTCGTCGTCATTGAAGCCAGGTTCAGGGGCTACTGAGGGAGTCCTGGATTAAGGGGGTGTCCGGATGGCCGGACTATGACCTTTGGCCGGACTCCCGGACTATGAAGATACAAGATTGAAGACTTCGTCCCGTGTCCGGATAGGGACTTTCCTTGGCATGGAAGGCAAGCTTGGCGATATGATATGAAGATCTCCTCCCGTTGTAACCGACTCTGTGTAACCCTAGCCCTCTCCAGTGTCTATATAAACTGGAGAGTTTTAGTCCGTAGGACGAACAACAATCATACCATAGGCTAGATTCTAGGGTTTAGCCTCTCGGATCTCGTGGTAGATCAACTCTTGTACTACCCATATCATCAATATTAATCAAGCAGGAGTAGGGTTTTACCTCCATCGAGAGGGCCCAAACCTAGGTAAAAACATTGTGTCCCTTGTCTCCTGTTACCATCCGCCTAGACGCACAGTTTGGGACCCCCTACCCGAGATCCGCCAGTTTTGACACCGACGGCATTTCTTGAAGTCCATGTGTTGGTTTCAAGGAGTTTATGGGTTGACCAAGGTGCTATTAAGGAATTATCCAAAGATTGGTCATGTGAGTGTTGAGCTTATTGCAAGCATGTCTTGAAGAAGAAGATTGTGTGATCATTCATGTTTACCTTCAAGACATCATCCAAACGAAGAGAGTTGGAAAGATTCAAGGTTGATCAAGACTAAGTCAAGAGTGAATCAAGTTGATCAACTCACAAAGCGTAGAGGATGTACCGAGAGGGATCAAGTGATCCCATGGTATGGTAAGCATTGTCCATTGCACTTTGTGTACTAACCCATGTTCTATGTGAGAGTCTATGTGGGGTTAGGTACGTGTCCATGGGCTTGCGTCAAGAGGAAGATATCATACAACCCATGGAAAGGATGACATCAAGTGGTGATCGTCATCAAGATTGCTGTGTGCAAGTTCAAGTGGAGCATCACGAAGAGATCAAGTGCTTGAAGCTTGCCATCATTGCCGAAGAGTGGCTCGCCCATAGTGGAGTATGGGGGAGCAATCATCTAGTCTCCATCGACCCAATGCAATCAAGAAAGGTGGTCCATCTTGAGGAGGACAAGATCGTCATCATCTAGCTCAAGTGGATCATGTGCAAGGCAAAGGTTTGCCCTTGATAGGTTTTCTATTTTACCGGTCTCATGGTGGTAGTTGGGAGACCGGGTTATAGGATCGATAGCCGTACTATCAAGGGGGACTGTCAAGTGAGTAGCTTGATCGTATCGTTCGTCGAGAGCTCAAACCATTGCATCCTTGCATCATGTTTCTTGGTACTTGTTTGGTTCTCTTTGTGAGTCTTAGAGCTTATGGTCATCTTGATGACAAGCTTGAGTTCATCGAAAATGGAGTTTGCATGCGTCTTCTATGAGGTTTTCGGTGTTGGAGGTTTTACCGGTCTTATCCGAGGAAGGGTTCTCACCATTTTATTTTGGGCCTTTTCTCATTTGCTTCTTATTGATTTTTCTATCAAGATTTTGTTAGCCCTTGTCGCTAGCTTTCCAACAAACTTGGTTTCGTTGAATTCGGAGTCCGTTTGCAGAAGTTATGTCAGTTTTGGTGTTCTGAAAAGGCTGCAGCGGTACTACCGCGGACAGGGGCGGAAGTAATTTTTTACTACCCCTCTTGGGAGCGGTACTACCGCTTGGAGCAGTACTACCACGGCTACTTCCATGGCTACTTCCGCTCGGGACCAAAAACTCGTGTTTCCTCTCTCGTTGGGCTGTTATGACCGTGCTAAGCGGTAGTACCGCTCCTCCAAGCGGTAGTACCGCTTGTGCACGACCTGAGCACATAACGGTTGGATTCGGGAGGTCCTATAAAAGGGGGTCTTCTTCCCCAATGAACCTTGTCCTTTGAGCTCGTGTTCTTCCCCCATTGTTGACCTTATTCGAGCTTGCTAACTCTCAATCCCTCCGTGGATTCTTGCTAGTTTTTGAGGGAAAAGAGAGAGGAGATCTAGATCCACATTTCCACCAATCACTTTCTCCTCTATGTGAGGGGAACCTCTTGGATCTTGATCTTGGAGTTCTTGGTGTTCCCTTCTTGTTCTTCCTCTCATTTTCCTCCCTAGCATTAGTTGCTTCGGTGGGATTTGAGAGAGAAGGACTTGGGCACTCCGTGTGCCCTTGCCATTGCATTTGGTGCATCGGTTTGAGTTCTTCACGTAATACGTGGAAGTTACAAGTTGAGAAGCTTATTACTCTTGGGTGCTTCGTACCCTTGAGCTTGTTCCTCTTGGGTGCTTGGGCGCCCTAGACGGTTGGTGGTGTTCGGAGCTCAATCATTGTGGTGTAAAGCTCCGGGCAAGCGTCGGGGTCTCCAATTAGGTTGTGGAGATCGCCCCGAGCAATTTGACGGGTTCCGGTGACCGCCCCCAAGGGTTGCCAAAGTGTACGGGTTCGGTGACCGCCCCCAAGGGTTGCCATTTGTACGGGTTCGGTGACCGCCCTCAAGGGTCCCTTAGTGGAATCACGGCATCTTGCATTGTGCGAGGGCGTGAGGAGATTACGGTGGCCCTAGTGGCTTCTTGGGGAGCATTGTGCCTCCACACTGCTCCAAACGGAGATTAGCATCCGCAAGGGTGTGAACTTCGGGATACATCATCGTCTCCGCGTCCCTCGGTTATCTCTTACCCGAGCCCTTTACTTATGTACTTTACTTTGTGATAGCCATATTGTTTCTTGTCATATATCTTGCTATCACCTAAGTAGTTTTTCTTGCTTAGCATAAGTTGTTGGTGCACATAGGTGAGCCCAGTTGTTGTAGGTTTTGTGCTTGACAAATTAACCGCTAGGTTTATTCCGCATTTGTTCAAGCCTCAACCGTAATTATTTTAAAGTGCCTATTCACCCCCCACCCCCCTCTAGGCGACATCCACGATCTTTCAATAGTGTTATAAACATATGCATGCATGAATATAGCGGTGATACGCGTGCTGTGGTTTTGCACATGTTATACCATAATGTGATAATGCATGGCGTTTGCAACTCACAGCTAAATGTCGAACAATCTAAACCATACTATACATCAAACAATCTCACATTTTATTTGAATTTGTGATAATGGGTGGCATTTGTAGCTTACGACTAGATATCGAACAATTTAAACAATACTATATATCAAACCATCTCACATTTTATTTGAATTTGTGGTAATGTGTGGTGTTTGCAACTCACATCTAAATATTTGTAGGCGTAGGGGGCGGGGCACCATACATTATGTGATAGACACATTATACATATGAGACATGGTTTAGATTATGAAGATCTCGCTAGAGCTTGAAATGTACTATGATTTGAAATCAACATAAAGTGGATTCAAAAAATCGAGTTCGAGTTCATATAGTACACATAGTTCATATCTAACTCGAGAGTAATCGTGTGGTGTGTTGTGAAGATAATACACAAACGATGGTTTAACTTGACAATAATGATGATTGTAGATCTTATTAAAATAGATAAACAAATTCAAATGGTTTGACTTCACAACAATCATTATTGTAGATCTTATTCAAATAGAGAAACAAATTCAAACTTAGTTCATATTGAAGCGGTAGTATATACATTTGGAATGCACTAAAACGTTCATTTGAGTAGTAGGTTGCATGCACCATACACGTAGCGAAATATTGTAATTGAACATAACATGAATTCAAAGTTTTGAATGACATTTGTAGTGCGAATTGATTTGGTACAGTACACGGGACTAGACTCTCTTGTGTGCTGTGAATTGATTTTTTTTGTTTTTTCATCGACGGAAGTGCGAATTGATATGGTACAGTACACGTTAGGCTTGTTCGGAAATTTCAACCCACGCCTTGTTAGCCCGAAATATTTAAGATATATCTTTGTCTCATTGTGCTTCGACAACTCCCTCCATCTCAACCCGCGCCTTGCTATTCCAAAATTACAACGCTCGCGAAAACAACCACCTCCTGTGAAATCCCGACATGCGAAATGTATGTGATACCCCTGAACCGAAAGAACCGCCTCAAATCGGTGGGGGTACTTTCGTAACTTACCCCACATTTTGGACAAGCGCGTCCCTAAGGCATGGTTCCACACTCCCATCCCATCCGCCCACCCATTCATACACCGAGGCCACGAAAACCCGTGAAGCCCCACACCCTCCTCTGTCCGCCACCCAGTCGGAGCCTCTTCCCCGATGACATCGTCCACAGCAACACCTCGACGTCCCTCATCCACCGTACCGGATGAGGATCCGTCGTCAATCTTGTCGTCCCGCCGGTTCATCCACACCGTCTTCCACCTCCAAGGAGCTGCCTCGATGCTCCCCTCGTCTTTCGCGCCACCTCCATTCCCACACCGCCGTCTTCACCTGCACCACCGGAAGAGTAGCATCATCACCATTTCCTCGGATGAAGCTACGGCCTAATCGGCACCACCAAAGAGGTCGTACACTAATCGCCGCATTTTCTTCTTGATTTGATCTCACGGTGCTGCCGGCGCTCGGTCCCGAGCCGACACGGTGCGGCTCCATCCAAGGTGGCATCGCCGACCACTTCCTCCATGGTGTCGCTCCTCCACATCAGTAGGAGTTGTTGCTGCTTTAGCTCTCGCTCGAGCTGCTGCTCTGCTCTTGCTCTCGATCCCCTACCTAGTCTGCTCTTGCTATTGCTCTTGCTCGCGCTCCTTCTCTCGCTCTTGCTCTTGCTTGCGATGCTGCTCTGATTTAGCTACACTTCAGTCGACTGAATTGATTTTTGGGTCAGTCAATTTTCAGGGGGTGGGAGGGCTCACCGGAGTTAAGGAAGAACCAACCACAACAGGGAGGGGGCCTCGCCGGAGAGGTACCCCACTATCTATCTTAGGGTTCAGGGTGGGGCGGTGGTCGCTGACGGTGGTGGGGCGGTGGCGTGGGGATCGCCGGAGAAAAAGCTCGGCACGGGGAGGGGACCTAGAGGGATGGCCGGGTCGGCGGCGGACCGGCGGTGGGGAGTGTTTTTGGGGCGGGCGGGGTGGCGCACCACCGGCCGCGGGCGGCGGGGCGGCTGTTTGGCCGGTGGTGGCTGGCTTAGGAGGGTGGAGGTTGAAGATGAACTGCAGGCCCTAGATTTTGTATCCAACGGCTGCAAAATCGACTGACCAGAGATGAAAAAGTCAGTCGACTGACGTGTAGCCTCACCTCTAGTGCGTTCAGTTTCGACAGTAAAATTCAGTTACGACAACAAAATTTAGTTTTGACAGTTAAGTTCAGTTTTGACAGTTAAATTCCGTTTCAACGGTTAAGTTCAGAGATGAGCGGCTGATGTAACATCTAGCACTTTGTGGTTATGTATTTTACGTCATCTATTGGAGATGCTATTAGAATTCCACGCAGGTTAACATTGTCTCTCATGTCCTGCTTTAGCCTCGGCGTTGTACAACTCACCGGAGCTGCTCCAATGATGAAACCCTCCATCACAGCGGAGCAGTACCCCGGGCTCCATCTCAAGATGCCTAAGATCTTCTTCCCCTCCTCCGACAGCCAAATCAGCCGGATCATCCTCACCGACCAACTCAATCACATTGAGATCGACATGGCTTTGCCAAAAAGGTTGTACACTTGTTGCATCTCTTTTTTACTCTACATGTTATATATATTGTCCACTGAGCACACGCAGTAACGTGAAATACGATTAGTTTCTCCTACTATATGACAAGCAATGAGGTACTAGGCAACTTAGCTATCCTTGATGGACTCTCTTGAACGCCATCATTATTTATCTCTGCGTGTTTGAGCTGTGCATTTGTCGATGGCCCTGGGAGTTGAGCTAGTAGGGCAGTGGCCTGGGTCCAAAGTAGTAGAAGTAGCACAAAAACATTTTTTGAGTATAGGCTTTTCCTTGATCAAGCCTGCCTACTAGAATCGCCAATGCTTGAAAGGAAAAGTGAAGGAAAAACATAGGAATTGGAAAGTTTCCTATGGTACTACTATTCATGCATTTGGTTCAAAGGAATGGAGCAAAGGAAAACTATAGGATTTGTTCCTTTAGTGTCTCCTTGAAAGAAAAACCATAGGAATTTTAATATCCGCTTGTCCTCCTTTTCAAATTCCTATTCATGAAGCACAAGACTAAGAGATAGTAGCATAATAGCATTATAACCGTACATTTTCTTGTGGTTTGACCTAATCTCACCATGCTTCTTTGCATCATGTGATCTTCCAATTCCTGTGAACCAAACACCCAGATTGGCAGAAATCCTGTGTTTTTAAATAGATGTTTGGTTTGCAGCCTAAGGTTGCCACGCGTAAGCTTAGGCGTGCCACAATATCTTAGGCATGTGTTTGGTTCATTGCCACACTTGTGGCTTGCCACACTTTTCTAGCTCCATGTCCACATGTCATAGACTCAACTTGTTGCCAAATCCTGCCACACTTGTGGTGGCCATTTTGTTAGCCACATTTTTTGGGAAGACACACTTTGCCTAAGCTTAGTTGTGGCAAAGTTAGTCATGAACCAAACAAACCCTAAATTCTCTGTTTTGCACGTGCATTCCTATCCTATTACTGTGTATTTCCTATCCCTGCGTTGTTAGAATCCTCCAATTCAAATGATCCCTTGCAGAATTACTTCTCTTATAGATAGTTGTCAAAGAAAACCTTGCGTGGTTTGTCCCGCTCCTGCTGCGCTGTCGTCCACCCCAGCTCAGCTGCTCCAACGACAGAAGGGTCCGACACAACAGGGATCCGGCCTCCATACTATCTTTCGCCGCCTCAGATCTTCTTCCCCGCCGCCGGCAGCCATGAAAACTGCATTACCATCATCAACCGAGCAGATGACCTCGAGGACTACACGGGTCCGCAAGAGAGGTCGCACTCTTTCGTGTCTGCTTACGTTATGCATCGCTTAATATTACATGCTACTTTATCGTCCTGTTCACCGATTAGACTCTGAGTCAGCTCCAAACTAATGGTCAAACTTGAGTTTTTAAATGGTTGTGGGATACATATCGGAGCCGCAATCAATAGTATCTATCTACTATCTAGTTAATCTCTGGTGTCTACTATGAGGTTCATATTAGGTGGGAAACAAATAGTAAAGAAGCCATTATCTGTATTTTTAACTGAAGCCATTATCTGCCTGCTATCATTGGTTTTGGGTCTATCCACAGGTTGCTACCATCAATCTGGATTTCTGCATGCACTCCTTACATAATCTCACTATGTTTTATTCCTATGCATGTCAGTTGTTGTAAACAATGGAACTAAACATGTAGAGCAAAAGAGACGAGCCTTGCATGGCAATAAAATTTCATGCAGATGTCGCTCCATGGTAGGCGCAAAGGCATCCCCCTCCACCCATTTTGGATTGTAATCGAGAGGAAGATATCTGTTCTGAGGGGGATTCAGAAGGAGAAGACCACTCCTATTTACCCCCTGAGGTCTTCGCTCTAACTTGGCATGCTGATGTTGGTTATATCATGCATATGGTGCCTTGCATTGCTTACTTTATACATCAAATATGTCATCTGCTTAGTTTAGACATCCTTTGTGTGAATGCCATATGTTTAGTTTATTCATCGTTTATGTGAATTATGCAACGCCATCTTGTTTAGCCAGGCATCATATATGTGAATTTTGCAATGCCATCCTGCTTAGCCAGTCATCTTATATGTGAATTATATCAGGCCATCCTTTTTTTTGTTACTTATTACTTTTGTCAACAATGTTAGTACATTCAACTACTCTTCATGTGCATCAGCCATTTGACACGGTGATGGAAAATTCTGGAGTGAAAACAAGGTCTTCAGAGTAGACTATGCTATCTGACGAAGCGCATATCTCGCTGGTTATGGATAGCTCCCCAGAGGAGGATTCAGAGACATATGACAAGTCCTATCCCCCCCCCCCGAGGTCTATGCTCTAACTTGGCAGGGTTATGTTGCTCATATCGTGTGTATGGTGTCTTGCATTGCTATGTCATTTGATTAGTTTAGACATGCTTTGTGTGAATGCCACCTGTTTAGTGTCTAATTACCATATATGTGAATTATGCATTGACATCTTGTTGCAAGACATTATATATGTGAATTATGCAATGCCATCTTGTTGCAAAGGCATTATATATGTGAATTATGCAATGCCATGCTGTTTAGCCAATCATCATGTATGTGAATTATATCATGCTATCATTTTTTGTACTACGTGTTCCATTTGTCGACAACGTTTGTATATTCAACTACTCTTCCTATGCATCAGCCATTCGAAGCGGTGATGGAAGTATCTGGAGTGAAAACAAGGTATTCAGAGCAGACAATGCTACCTGCTGAAGCAGACATCTTGCTGGTTACAAAGAGCTCCTCAGAGGAGGATTCAGAGACTGATGACCAGTCCTATTTCCCCCCTGAGGTCTATGCTCAAACTTGGCAGGGTTATATTACCCATGTCATGCATGTTGTCTTGCATTGCTTAGTTTTTACATCATATATGGATTGCCATCTGCTTACTTGCTTACTATATAAATCATATATTTGAATTATATCATGCCATCATGTTTACATACACATCATCTATCTGAATTATGGCATGGCAACCCATTTAATAAACACATCATATAGTTATATCATCTCATCCTGTTTAGTATTTACAGTCATCATATTTTGAATTATGTCATTCTATCCGTGAATTATATCATGCTATCATGCTTCCATAGGTGGCATGTATGTGAATTATGGCATGCCAACCTATTTAATAAACATATTATATAGTTATATCATGTCATCCTGTTTATAGTCATCATATTTTGAACTATGTCTTTCCATATTTTTTAGTTAGCCATCATAATGTGAAATTGTGTCATGCTATCCTGTTTAGTTAGCCATCATATATGTGAAATTGTGTCATGCTATCCTGTTTGGTTAAACAACATAAATGTGAATTATTTCATGCCCTCTTTATTCTCCACTATCCATTGCACATGTCTATCATACAATGTCTATACTTCCAATTAATTTTCTTGTTTATCAGCCATTTGAATTGGAGAGGGTGATGGCAGTATCTAAGGGAGTAACAACACGGTCTTCAGAAAAGATAGTGCTACCAGTTGATGCAGATAGAACCATAGTTGTACTTGCCCAAGAATCAGCCCCACCACACATAACCCAGACTCTCGCAGATTGTACCCCTACCCAGTTGGACAGAGAACCAGCTACACCCCTTCTAACCCCAACCCCGGCAGATAGTAACCCAGTTCCAGTTGATACAGCACCATCTCCACCACAGAGCACCCAAACATGAGCAGTTAGTAAGGGAACTGCAGTGCCCAAAGCACGAGGACCACCACTCCGAATCCCAACTCAACGCTTAAAGGAGAAGAAGATTTGTTCTCAGGTCGGGTTTTGTAGCTACGGTTCATACTCCTTTGCTCTTGCATCACTGTATTTACTCATACCAACTATTTTCAAATTTGAAGGATGGAATTGAAACTCCAATGGCGCAACAGGTATGTTTTAAACCTGTTTCTTTAACCGGTTTGCTGTTGTAACTTGCTCTATGTTGATTTTAGTTTCAATTGAATAAACAGTTTGTTCTCATGTCATGCACATTACAAGTGTTGTTATTGCTCTATACTTTCCCACACTTATATTCTGTCTATTCTGCTTTGTCTTGAACAAATATTATTTGAACTGTGTCTCTATCTTGTTTTGGCAACAAAAACTAGAATGATATAGACCATAAAGTGACCATGGTACATAGATATATGTTTGTTTCATGCTATTACTGTCCACTTTACTACTGAACTGATTTACCAAAATGAGTTTCATATACAATAGGGTAAACCCGTGATGTGTCTACTTGTTTCTCTTTTAGAATGCGGACAAAATATTGGAGAACAGTACCCCATTATGCAATGGTAAAGGAAGTAATGCAGATAAGGTTCAAGATAGTGAGACATCCCTGTTGGTCTCCAAGAAAGCTGACAAAAACTATCTTGACGACAGTGAGAGAACCGAAAAGTCCTGTCTTGATGTAGTGTTCGAGTTACTGGCCGCTACTGCTGGCACAAGCTCTTCGAACTCGCTGCCGGAATCAGTTCGTCTTCTTGAGTCTCAACTTCAAGTTGAAAGACATCGATCAGATGTGCTGCGACAGGAAGCTGAAGGACTGAGGAAGTCCCTGCAGAATTCAGATGCATACTTTCTGGTGCAACAGCAAGCGCTGGAGGATTTAAGCGCCAAACAAGAGAAAGTTAATAAGCTTGCTAAGCATCTTGCCATCATTATGGGTCCCAAGATATTGTTTCTTGAGATCTTCTGAAGTGGTTTCAGTTCTGGACTTGTTTTGTTGCGGTGTTTATTTGTGCTGCTCGCCAACTTTGACAAATAGTGTATATGATATGCTGCTTTGTTCCCTATATTTGCACTGGTGGCGAACTTTGATGCCCAGTGGATGTAATGTGTGTAATAGTCATGATAGCCTAGCATAAGTTTCTTGCTTATTTATTTCCTTGTTGTCTTATTTATTTGTTTGCTTGTAGTGAGTGCAGTTCTTTTTTCGCGGTTTGCTAGTGGCCGCAATAACCTATTTTTCTTTAAAACTAGGCCACAATAACCATTGGCTACATATTTACTGTAGTGATACTGGGCCTCCTACGGGCCATAGAAACAATGGGCCTTCTACGGGCCGTAGAAACAATGGGCCTTCTACGGGGCGTAGAAACAATGGGCCTTCTATGTGCCGTAGACACAATGGGCCTTCTATGGGCCGTATCATCAATGGGCCTTCTACGCGCCGTATGATCGATTGGCCAAACATTGGCCAATAACAGACCGCATTATGGCAGTAAACGGGCTAGAGTTGGAATCGTCCATTCATGGGCCGACCATAACGGGCCGTCGTTAGTCGGCCGTATTTGATGACACTATGAAAAGGGCCCAACATATTAACGGGCCACAAATGGGCCGAATGGGCCGACTATGCTGAATTTGGCCCACAAACAGAAAATTACAATAACGGGCCGTAAGTAACCGAATGCTGGAAATGAGCCCAAGAATAAATGGGCCCTGAGAAGGCCGAAAGATAACATGGGCTGGAAACGGCCCAATGGAATAATGTGTCGTTAATGGGTATAAAGTGATACACTGTTCATTACGGGCCAGTTTCACCATGGGCCGATAATGGGCCAAGAGTTACAAAGGGCCTCATATGGGTCGAAAGACGTCATGGGCCATACATGGGCCAGAACTTAAAACAAGCTGGAATCATATTGGATGACCCAGATGACGCTACTAGGCCTAATTCGGATAGGTCGTAACGGGCCCTGGGTTAGCGGGCTGTAAATGGGCTATATGCGAATAGGCCGTTAACAAGCTTTCCGTGGGCCGGCCCGCCACCTTTTAACCAAGTCAAACGGGCCAGCCTTTTCACAGGAATGGGCCTCTGTTGGGTCGTGCCACGTGTCGACGTATCATAGGCGCCTTCGGTCCAATGAGTGGATGACATCTGTCCCAATGGTGAGCCGACACATGTTTCCTCCAGCCAATGATGATTTTACACATGGAAAATCCCCATTGGTCGGGGCTGTTAACCAGTTATCGGATCCAAAACCGGACCTGATAGCTTAATGGCGTTCCGTTTAGGTGGATGCCACATGTCGGTCACCCTTGACGAAAGCACTTCTATGACGCGCGATTTATCATCATGGAAGTGGACACTTCCATGATGATAATTTTGGTAATGTCGTGGAACACTTCTACGACTGCACAGGTATGACTATCTTGATTCTGTCATAAAATCGTCATGGATGTACATGCATGACAGAAAACGTGATCTATTGTGACAAACATGTATCATCACGGAAGTGTATTTTTTTGTAGTGGAAGGTGGAGTTTTTGCAAGATTTGGTCGACATCCAGGACTTGCACATAGGGACGTGGTTGGTGGCCGGGGATTTCAATCGCATTGCCAAGGAGTAAGACAAAAACAATGCTTTGATCAATCTCAGGATGATGGGCAGGTTCCGAGCGAAAATAGAATTTCTTAAGCTTAAGGAGCTCTATCTAAATGGCAAAAGATATATGTGGTCCAATGAGAGGCGGATTGCCAGTATGGAGAAGATTGATCATGTATTCGTGTCAAATGAGTGGGATGAGGCGTATCCGACGTGCTTTCTCTCAGCCTTGGGCACGGCAGTCTCGGACCATTGTCCACTTTTGCTGGACATGAATGTGTCCATCAGTACCAAGAAGCGGTTTAAGTTTGAGTCTTTCTGGACTCGCGCGGAAGGTTTTTTCGATGTGGTAAAGTTGGCCTGGACAACGACACCTTCGGCCTCAACTGACTACCTAACGTTGCAAAATAAATTGAGGGCCACATCGTTGAGCCTTCAAGAGTGGAGTGATCGCTGGATTGGAAATGTGAAATTGCAGACTGCCATTGCTCTTGAGGCCATAAAACAATTGGATGTTGCTATGGAGGCAAGGACTCTTTCACATGCAGAAAGGGAGCCGCGTAAGTGTTTGAAAAGGAAGCTGTTAGGTTTGAGCTCATTGGAGAGAACAATCGCTAGGCAGCGGTCGAGATTGTTGCAGATTCGTGAGGGTGACGAGAACACAAGGCTATTTCACCAGCAAGCAAGTCACGGGCAAAGGAAGAACATCATGCGGGCGGTGAGGTACAATGATCACCTATACTCTAGGCAGCAAGAAGTTGCATCTGCTGTGGATGCGTACTTTGGCGCGGCCTTTGGTGCCTCAGTTTCTAGAAGATACGCGCTGAACTTGGAGGAGTTGGGTCTACTGCGCCTTGATCTGTCGCACCTCGACTAGCCATTCTGAGGAGGAAGTTGAACGGGTGATCAAATCGATGCCCTGAGATAAGGCCCCGGGA
Organism: Triticum aestivum; assembly: GCF_018294505.1. Taxonomy (NCBI): domain Eukaryota; kingdom Viridiplantae; phylum Streptophyta; class Magnoliopsida; order Poales; family Poaceae; genus Triticum; species Triticum aestivum. The sequence continues at coordinate 701,222,558 of NC_057813.1, forward strand.
CCGGATGGTTTTACTGGCAGGTTTTACACGGCATTTTGGAGCATTATCAAAGAAGATTTCATGAGGGCCATGGACTGTTTTTACAAGGGAGACATGAGGGGCATGTCGTCCATCAACAAATCCTTAGTCTCTCTTCTGCCCAAGAAAGAAGGGGCCCTGGAGGTGAGTGATTTTAGACCCATAAATCTTGTGCATGGGGCAGTGAAGATCTTCGAGAAGGTGCTCGCTTGTAGACTGGTTGAGGATCTGCCCAAGCTGGTTGGTAATCATCAAAGTGCTTTTGTCAAGGGCAGATAGCTCCATGATAACTTCATGCTTGTGCAAAGCACGGCAAGACGGTTGCATGCTTTGAGGAATTCCGCAGTTCTGCTTAAGCTTGACATTTCGAAAGCTTTTGACTCGGTGCAATGGCCCTTTTTGATCGAGGTGGTGCAACACATGGGCTTCAGGCCAAGATGGAGATCGTGCATATGTAGGATCCTTCCAACATCCACCACAAAGGTTATGGTCAATGGTGAACCGGGTGACGCGATATACAACTACAAAGGGCTACGGCAAGGTGATCCTATTTTCCCAATGCTTTTCATTATCACGATGGAGCCACTTCAGAAGATGGTGTAGTTGGCCATGACACATGGGGTGCTGGCACTCTTGGCGCGTGTGGGCATTGAGAAGCGGTTATCCATCTTTGCGGATGACGTTGTGCTTTTTGTCAAGCCCAACAAGGTCGACCTTACGGCTTGCAAGTGTATTTTGAGCTCTTTGGGGATGCGGAGGCCTGAGAATCAACATGCAAAAATCTGCAGCCCTTCCTGTCAGATGCTCTGAGCAGCAGATTGCCTTGGCCTCCACTGAGCTTCAATGCCCTCTGGGATCTTTCCCAATCAAGTGCCTGGGGCTACTACCCTCGTTAAGGAAACAATCGGTGACACAGTTGAAATACTTGGTGGATCAAATGGCTAATAGGTTACTGTTAGTGTCAAAACCGGCGGATCTCGGGTAGGGGGTCCCGATCTGTGCATCTAAAGCTAATGGTAACAGGAGGCAAGGGACACGATGTTTTACCCAGGTTCAGGCCCTCTCGATGGAGGTAAAACCCTACTTCCTGCTTGGTTGATCTTGATGATATGAGTATTACAAGAGTTGATCTACCACGAGATCGTAGAGGCTAAACCCTAGAAGCTAGCCTATGATGATTATGATTGTTATGATTGTCCCTATACGGACCAAACCCTCCGGTTTATATAGACACCGGAGGGGGCTAGGGTTTACACAGAGTCGGTTACAAAGAAGGAGATCTAATATCCGGATCACCAAGCTTGTCTTCCACGCAAAGGAGAGTCCCATCCGGACACAGGACGAAGTCTTGAGTCTTGTATCTTCATGGTCCAATAGTCCAGCCAAAGCATATAGTCCGGGCGTCCGGGTACCCCCTAATCCAGGACTCCCTCAGTAGCCCCTGAACCAGGCTTCAATGACGATGAGTCCAGTGCATAGATTGTCTTCGGCATTGCAAGGCGGGTTCCATCTCTGAATACTCCAAAGTAAACCCCGAACACTTAAATTGCGTCCGGCCCTGCAAGATGACTTTCACATACCACCGTAGAGAAAACGATATTCCACAAATATAATCTGCTGACAACTTTAGATAAAGTGACACGATGCAACGGTGAGTTATTATTGAACCGTCTTCCCATAGCCAGCTACCGCATATATCGAGGCGGTTTCCTCGGCACATCTTGTGGAAGCAGAGATCATGTCCCCTTATCACAAGATTCTCATCAATACGGGTACGGGTAACCCAACTGCGCCATCAATTGTGGCGCTTGGGAAATAAGCAATTTTCAATGGGCAAGTAGGGAGGTGCACCATTTTCGTCGCCTCTATAAAGGGATAAGGATTCCCCATTTTTACCCACGCCTCCTTCCTCCTCCGCTTATCCATTCTCGCACCCTCGAGCTCCAGTGCCCTAGTTTATACCTTCTCCGTATAGACAAACATGTCCGGAGCAGGAGGCAACTGGGTGGCCTCCACCGTCAAGGAGGAGCATATTACGAAGCTCTGAGCGGCTGGATACTTGGCCGCAGATATTGCACATCGACTGTCGGACGCAGGGCAGATCATTCCGACCCCACGAGAAGGTTGTGTTCCTCGCCCACTTCGTCTGCGGACTGGGATTTCCACTTCATCCCTTTGTCCGCGGGCTCATGTTTTACAATGGGCTGGACTTTCACGATCTAGCCCCAAATTTCGTCCTCAATATCTTGGCGTTTATCATCGTGTGCGAGGCCTTCCTCCGCATCAAGCCTCACTTCGGCTTGTGGCTACGAATCTTCTGCGTGAAGCCAAAGATCGTGAGCGGCCAGCAAGCGGAGTGCGGAGGTGCAATGGTGGGCGGGATACCCAATGTTACCTGGCTTTACGGCTCCTTCGCGGAGACCGTGAAGGGGTGGCAATCGGGGTGGTTCTACATCACCGAGCCGCGTGACGCCAACTGGGCAGAGGCCCCCGAATTCCGATCCGGAATTCCCATGCGGCTCACTTCCTGAGAGAAGAAGGGCCTAGCCTGGGGCGAACCTGCAGAGCTGACAGGACTTCAGACGTAGCTTTCTCAGCATACTCATGGGAAGATTTAAGTCATCGTTTGTATTTAATCAGGATTACATGGTGACGGCGGAGCGGATCGACTGTCCGGCTCCATTGCCAAAAGGTCCAGCAACCTCTCTCCTGACGGAGATGCTAGTCCCGGCACCGGAAAAGAAGGCCGAAAAGTAGGCCCTGGGGACCAGGAAGGGTCTCCGGCATAAGGTCGTACCGGACGCCTTGTCCGAAGACGATGAGGCAAACTCCTCCCACGAAGGGGAGGAGGAAAAGGAAAGGGCCGCCCCATCCGGGGAGGCCGAAGGGCCTAAGAGGGCGGCCCAGGGGACCAGGAAGGGTCCCCGGCGCAAGGCCGTCATAGGCTCGTCGTCCGAGGACAACGAGGCAGATTCCTCCCGCGGAGGCGGGGAGAAACACGAGGAAATTCCGCCTCCCCACACTGGGGAGGAGAAGAAAAGGAAAGCTGCCCCGCAGGAGGAGGCTAGAACGCCCAAGAAGGGAAAGGCGTCCCTTCCGAATCACTCCACCACGGCTGCCTACAGCGAGGAGGAGTGGTTGCCCAGGGGCAAGCCCCTAGTAAGATCGTAAGTATCCGCACTCTGTTGTACTTTAGTGCGACTTAGCTTCATAGTTTGTTATAACGCCGAACACGTATATGCAGTCCGGCCAGGGCCCATCCCGAGGTATCCTCTTCGGATGGGTCTTTGAGCGATTCAGCGATGAATTCCCTCCCGACGGCCACTTCCCCACGGCCTGCGGATGACACGAAGGTGTTATCCCAAAGGGTCCCAGAATAGGGGGAGGCGACTCTAGAGACGCCCCAAGGCGAAATTCCAGATGACGGGCACACGGGGCGTAAGAACCCCGCAGATTATGCCGACGAGAGCCGCAGCAAGTTGGGCTCCCAGCTGGACACTGTACCAGAACCTCCAAAGGTTCTGGATTCGGGCAGGCAGCCCCTCACTAAGGAGGGCGAGCCGGCCGTGCCGATGACTTCCGTTACGCCAGAGGCGTTGGATAGTCTGCTGGAAGTGCTTCGCGACGCTTCCATGGATGAAGAGCACCATACTCTTATGAGTGCGGTGATTCAGAAGGTTCGGTCCGCCAAAAGCGGATTGACCGAAGCCTGTACCAGCCTCCTGACAGGCTTTGAGGTAAGTGATCAAAAGTGTGGGAAATTATCACCCAATAGTCAGTAGCCCCTGATACTCTGTTTGGTATTCGAAAAGAAAAGCCAAACAGAGGGTCAACTCTAAACCGCAGGAGTCTAACAGTATGTGTCTATGTGAATAAGCAGGCGGTGCTGCTTGCCGCTGCTGCCCGCACAGCAGAGGTTATCGGACTCAAACGGGACCTGGAGGAGGCCAAAGGGGAGATGAGCCTCACGAAGAGGCGGCTTGAAGAGAACAAAGGTGAGTGATACCTCATTCACATATCACAAAGAATAGGAAAAATTGGTGACGCTAACAAAAAGGCGTCATGATTTTGTAATAGGGGCCACGACCGAAGTGGCGTCCCTGAAGAAAGCGCTATCTAAGGCCGAAAACAAGGCGGCCATGGAGCGCATGGAGCATGAAATGCAAGATGCGAGGGTGGGCGAGGTATATCAAGAGCTCTAGGAGCTCGGCAAGGAGTTTGAGTCCTTGGAGCATGACTTCAAGACGAAGGAGTCTGAGCTTGCGAAGGCCCTTTTGAGCATGAAAGACGCCAAGGCCGAAGCCCAGAAGGCCCAGCAGGAAATCCAGGCGGCCAAGAAGATAGCGGCGGGTAAGGCATTCATTATGCAAAGCAAGCATGTGGAGGAGACATTTCTTTTTCTTACCCGAATTCGGAGCTCTCCAGGGGCATTCACAGATCTGCCATGCAGCATATCGGATGCCGTGGAGTTCTACCGTGCCGAAGAGGGGATCTCAACGGAGAAGTTGTTTTGGTCCCAGTATGCTAGAGCCGAACACCCAATTCCTCTGAGTGACCAACTGAAGCAATTGGTTGAACTCCACAGGGCGGCCGAAGTGGCCATGAAGGATTTCATAGTCCGGATGTGGCCTGGTGAGCCCCTGCCCGCCAGCTACTTCGGTCTTATAAAGCGGGTGGTGAGTGCCTGTCCGTGACATGAAGTTATCAAGCGATCTGTTTGCATTGAGGGTGCCCGCCGGGCCTTTGCCCATGCAAAGATGCACTGGGCCAAGCTGGATGCGGAGAAGCTGGTGAAGGAAGGACCATCGGAGGGCAAGGCGCGTCGCTATCCCGAGAAATATTATGATGGAGTGATGAAAGGTGCTCTTCTCGTGGCCGATGAATGTACCAAGGACGCAATCTTTGAATGAATGTACTCATGTCGTCTTTTGTAATATGAAAATGAACTTGCTTGTGCTATGTAGCATTCTGTTGATTTAAAATATTACCTTTTATGCGGCTGTTTATAGAATTCTGAAAGTAGGCCAGTCGTCGGCTTCCGCCCCCACGTAACTAGTACTGGGGTGTTCGTGGAAAACCCAAAACACTCTTTTATCCAAATTTTTGGTCCGTGAAGGAGGTGTTTGGCACAACGAATAAGGCAATCGGACTATGCGGCTTTATAACTCTCACTTCGCCAAAGAAGTCTACAATTTTAAATTGCGGCGAAGCCCCTAGAATTCGGAAAGCCGAATTGGGGCGCTATACACGCCTAAATCGGACGAGGCCCACTCCTCGCCTAAAGCAGAAAAATCTTTAAGGATTTTAAGACCTCTCGAACAGCGACCAGCTCTCGCCGCATCATGCCAGTCATTTTGCGGCTTTCTCTACTAAGGTGCTTGAAAGTGCAACTATCCCTAGGTGGTTTTGGTAATTCATAACAACATATAGCTCATTGAGCTAATGCTATTCCAAGACTATTATTTCAGGAAAGCTCAATGAATGGCATGGCATGGATGATGAAAGTGGATCCCTCAAAGTACTAATGACAAAGGATTGGCTCAGGCTCAAAAGCTCAAGACTCTTCATTTTATATTTTAGTGATCCAAGATCACATTGAGTCTATAGGAAAAGCCAATACTATCAAGGAGGGATGAGGTGTTGCTTAATGAGCCTCTTGCTTCATGTGCTTGGTGATATGCTCTAAAACCCCTCAGCTACTTTCTCACATCCACAAATGACCTAAACCTAAAGCCAAAATTGGTCACAGCGATTCTTTCTATCCGGCGCCACCGAGTTCTAATGTCATAGCCACTGCCACAAACCCTAGGCAAATCGGTCCCACCGATAGGGATCTCGGTCCCACCGATAGGGATCTCGGTCTCACCGAGATGGGATTGTAATCTCTTTATTTCCCTTCGTAATGTTTCGGTCTAACCGAAGTGAGCGATCGGTCCCACCGAGATTGCAATGTAAACTCTCTGTTTCCCTTTTGTAACATTTCGGTCTCACCGAAAAGAGCAAATCTGTCCCACCGAGTTTACCTGACCAACTCTCTGGAAAGCTTATTACCAAAATCGGTCTCACCGAGTTTGTGTACTCGGTCTTACCGAGATTACATTATGCCCTACCCCTAACTGAATCGGTCTTACCGAGTTGCATGTTAGTCCCACTGAAAATCCTAACGGTCACTAGGTTTACTAAATCGGTCTGACCGAGTTCGTTGATTCGGTCCCACCGAGTTTGGTAAATTGTGTGTAACGGTTAGATTTTGTGTGGAGGCTATATATACCCCTCCACCTCCTCTTCATTCGTGGAGAGAGCCATCAGAACAAACCTACACTTCCAACTTACCATTTCTGAGAGAGAACCACCTACTCATGTGTTGAGGCCAAGATATTCCATTCCTACCATATGAATCTTGATCGCTAGCCTTCCCCAAGTTGCTTTCCACTCAAATCTTCTTTCCACCAGATCCAAATCCTATGAGAGAGAGTTGACTATTGGGGAGACTATCATTTGAAGCACAAGAGCAAGGAGTTCATCATCAACGCACCATTTGTTACTTCTTGGAGAGTGGTGTCTCCTAGATTGGCTAGGTGTCACTTGGGAGCCTCCGACAAGATTGTGGAGTTGAACCAAGGAGTTTGTAAGGGCAAGGAGATCGCCTACTTCGTGAAGATCTACCGCTAGTGAGGCAAGTCCTTCGTGGGCGACGGTCATGGTGGGATAGACAAGGTTGCTTCTTCGTGGACCCTTCGTGGGTGGAGCCCTCCGTGGACTCGCGCAACCGTTACCCTTCGTGGGTTGAAGTCTCCATCAATGTGGATGTACGATAGCACCACCTATTAGAACCATGCCAAAAACATATGTGTCTCCAATTGCGTTTGAATCCTCCAAACCCTTCCCTTTACTTTCTTGCAAGTTGCATGCTTTAATTTCCGCTGCCTATATACTCTTTGCATGCTTGCTTGAATTGTGTGATGATTGCTTGACTTGTCCTAACATAGCTAAAATCTGCCAAACTCTAAAATTGGGAAAAGGTTAAGTTTTTAATTGGTCAAGTAGTCTAATCACCCCCCTCTAGACATACTTCAAGGTCCTACAGTGCTCGTCCGGACGAACCGGGACACAATCGCAGTAGTTCTCCCTGTGCTACCTTAGCCGATATAACGGAACGTAAGGTGCCAAAACAAGGGAGCCGGGCAAACCCAACTATTGACCCAAGACATGATTCGGATCTGATGCATATAATGCTATAAGTTCGGGGTGCCGCACTGTTGAAAGTGTTTGGACTTATCTTGCCGTATTATGGGGCGCCATAAGAAGCCCCTGGCAAACTGAACGTACCAAAGTGTACGGATTCAATATTAAATAGACATTTATAGGAAAAGTGTGAATAAGCTGACACTATATATTATCTCCCTTTGATAAATAATATGTCCAAGCGTATCTTTACAATTAATGTGTTGAGCAGAAGTAAAGAGGACTATTTGACATGTCCAATCCAAGGGCGGGGCGCATGTAGGTATATAAAACAGGTATAACAATCATTAACAGATACCACCTGGGTATTCCCTGTGTGCGCAAAGCCTTTTGCCTCCTTGGTTTTCCCTCCTGTTATGAGTCTCATGATCCGGCTCTCTGAAGGGGCTGCCCGAAAGTAGGGTCCTGAAAGATGAAAGGGGGTTATTAAAGTATGTTGCGGCTAGTCTGCACTGTTCAGGCTGCTGCCGCCATCCATAAGGACTCGCGTTAGGTGGAATCCGTCGATGATTGGGTCTAGGACCAATGCGGCTGAACCGCCGTGATAGATGCTGGTAGGGTGATCCCTACGATCAAAAGTGATCGGATAGGCTGACCATGGGTTGAACTTTGGGGCGACTGGCTCCATCGCATAGACGTCCCTTAGTGCTCGCTTTTGTTCCTGTATGGGAATGTGGGTGGCATAGATCATATTGACCGTTTTCACCTGGGGAGGAAATCTCTTCTGTCCTCCCGTGTTCGTACGCCGGTGCTCCTCGTCATCGTCGCTGTGCAGCCCCTTGTCCTTGTTTTTGGCATTTATTTTACTGGCTTGTTTGAACACCCAGCAGTCTCTGTTAGTGTGGTATGCTGGCTTATCCGGGGTGCCATGAATTTGGCACGAGCGATCAAGTATGCGGTCCAGACTGGATGATCCCTGATTGTTTCTTTTGAACGCCTTTTTTCGCTGACCGGATTTTGAGCCACTGAATCCGGCGTTGACTGTCGTGTCTTCAGTGTTGTCGCCATTGTTTCGACGCTTATGTCTGTTGCGCCGTGGCTTGCCGTTACTATCGCGGACATCTGAAGTGCCGGAGTTTATTGGTGTGGTGCTACTGCGAGCCAACCAGTTGTCCTCACCCGCGCAAAAGTGGGTCATGAGTGTCGTGAGGGCCGCCATGGACTTTGGCTTTTCCTGGCCGAGGTGTCGGGCGAGCCACTCGTCGCGGATATTATGCTTAAAGGCCGCCAAGGCTTCAGCGTCCGGACAGTCGACAATTTGGTTCTTTTTAGTTAGGAACCGAGTCCAGAATTTCCTGACTGACTCTCCTGGCTATTGGGTAATGTGACTCAGGTCATCGGCATCCGGCGGTCGCACGTATGTGCCCTAGAAGTTGTCGAGGAACGCATCCTCCAGGTTCTCCCAACTGCGAATGGAATTTGCCGGCAGGCTATTTAGCCAGTGTCGGGCCGGTCCTTTGAGTTTAAGGGGAAGATACTTGATGGCATGTAGATTGTCACCGTGGGCCATGTGAATGTGGAGAAGGAAGTCTTCGATCCATACTGCGGGGTCTATTGTGCTATCGTATGATTCGATATTTACGGGTTTAAACCCTTCTGGGAATTCGTGATCCATCACTTCGTCAGTGAAGCAGAGGGGGTGTGCGGTGCCTCTATGCTGGGCTATGTGGCTACGCAGTTCGAATGAGTCTGGTTGGCTATGTTCGGCTCGGCCGGACTTGTTGATAGTGTATCCGGCATGACGATCACCGTCACGTGTTGGGGCGCATCCCCGCGATCCGTAGATCGATCTTGGCTGTCCTGCCTTGTTTTCCAATATGTCTCGCAGGTCCTGCCTATTGCCCCGGGCCGTAGTTTGTTGGCGTGGGGGTGCAGGCTGGTATTCGGGCTGATACGCCGTTTTATCCCGGCCACGAGGTGGCTAGTCAGCGTCGTCTTGTGCTGGTAGTATAGGCTCCTCCTCGAGTTGAGGTAGCCACTTGTGCTTTGGATAACCTTTGGTGTGGCGCTCGAGTCCATATTCCTCGGCCGCCAGGACTTCAGTCCATCTATTTGTGAGCAGGTCTTGATCAGCTTGGAGCTGCTGCTTCTTCTTTTTCAGGCTCCTCGCAGTGGCCATCAGCCGGCGCTTGAAGCGCTCCTGCTCTACGGGGTCCTCAGGCACGCCGAATTCGTCGTCGCCGAGGCTAATCTCGTCTTCGGAGGGGGCATGTAGTTGTCCTCCTCCGGGTATCTGTCCATCGCCTGTTTGTCTGGGCTGACCTGCCTGTCTTCCTGCTCGGCCTGCTCGAAGGCAGGCTGATCGGGGTTGTATTCATCTTCGGTGCCATCCGGATTGTTTTCGTCTCCTGTGACGGTATTGCTGTGGCGGGGCTTGGAGCGGCGCCGATGACGCCCATGCTTTGCTTTCTTCCTTGAGGGGTTATCCTCCATTGCCTCATCGCCATTGGTTTCTTTCGGAGTGTCCACCATATATATATCATATGAGGAGGTGGTTGTCCAGCGCCCCGTGGGCGGTGGTTCCTCTTCTTCTCCTGCATCGTCGTCCACACCGTCGATGTCTTCAGAGTCGAAGTCAAGCACGTCGGTCAAATCATCGACCGTGGCAATGAAGTGAGTGGTGGGTGGGCAACGAATTCCCTCATCGCCTGCTTCCCACTCGAGTCGGACATAGTTCGGCCAAGAGTCTCCTGACAAAGAGAAAGACTTTAACGAGTTCAGCATGTCGCCAAAGGGCGAGTGCTAGAAGATATTCGCAGCAGTGAACTCCATTACCGAAGCCCAACCAGATTCGGCGGGCTCGGGGGTGCGCGGACTGGAACCTACAGCCGGACACGAGTCCGAGGGTCCGGTGTCACAGGCTTCCTTGGGGGTGGAGTCTGTGTTCGGCTCTATCGCCGATGAGTGTGCGGCCTCCGGGGCGGGGTCCATACACCCATCCTCGGACGACGCGATCTGCCCCGGATTTAGGTTCGGGGCTCCTGCAGGTGTGATATCCCGAGTATTGTCCGACAGCGGTCCTAAGCCGTGATCGTCGTGACTGTTCGGCACTCCTGGCGTAGGCCCGAATCCATCGAAGATCAAGTCTTCGCGGATATCGGCCGTGTAGTTCAAGTTTCCGAACCTGACCTGATGGCCAGGGGCGTAGCTGTCGATCTGCTCCAGATGGCCAAGCGAATTGGCCCGCAGTGCGAAGCCGCTGAACACGAAGATCTGTCCGGGGAGAAAAGTCTCACCCTGGACCGCATTGTTGTTGATGATTGAAGGAGCCATCAAGCCTTGCAGTGACGACACAGAGGAACTCTCAATGAAAGCATCAATGTCGGTGTCAAAACCGACGGATCTCGGGTAGGGGGTCCCGATCTGTGCATCTAAGGCTAATGGTAACAGGAGGCAAGGGACATGATGTTTTACCCAGGTTCTGGCCCTCTCGATGGAGGTAAAACCCTACTTCCTGCTTGATTTATCTTGATGATATGAGTATTACAAGAGTTGATCTACCACGAGATCGTAGAGGCTAAACCCTAGAAGGTAGCCTATGATGATTATGATTGTTATGATTGTCCCTATACGGACCAAACCCTTCGGTTTATATAGACACCGGAGGGGGCTAGGGTTTACACAGAGTCGGTTACAAAGAAGGAGATCTAATATCTGTATCGCCAAGCTTGTCTTCCACGCAAAGGAGAGTCCCATCCGGACATGGGACAAAGTCTTGAGTCTTGTATCTTCATGGTCCAACAGTCTGGCCAAAGCATATAGTCCGGGCGTCCAGATACCCCCTAATCCAGGACTCCCTTAGTTACCAAAGTGGAAGGCAGCGCTTATGCCAAAGAGCGGCAGGTTAACTTTGGTCCAATCCGTGTTATGCGCCATGCCAATTCACGCGATGATGGCTTTGGATCTTCCGATGAAACCAATTGCCGCAATGAACAAGATCTGTTGAGGTTTCTTGTGGAGCAGGCGTGCTGATGCTAATGGTGGAAATTGTGTGGTTGCTTGGGATTCGGTATGCACGCCCAAGTGGGCAGGTGGGCTTGGATTGCCAAATCTACGCTGGATGAATGTTGCAATGCAGGTGAGATGGCCATGGCTAGCAAGGACAGACGAGACGAGGTCGTGGAGTGAGTTCACGATCAAAGTCCCGGATGAGTCAAAGATGCTTTGTCAGGCGGCCATGAGGAGTGTTGCAAATAATGGCCTCAAGACGTTATTTTGGGAGAACCGGTGGTTAGATGGAAGGAGAATTCAGGAAATTGCATCGCTCCTGTATGGTTTGGTTCCACCTCGCATTAGAGCCTCTCGACTAGTTGGCCCGGCTGTGGAGAATGGAAGTTGGGCGATGGATGTTGGCCCTGACATAGGACCGGACGCGCTACATGAGTTTCTATCACTATGGCAAAGGGTTACAACTTGGGAGCCCATGGAGAATGTGCTAGATGAGATATCTTGGTCGTGGGAGGCAAGCGGGAAGTTCTCGGTAAAATCCGCTTATGCGGCTGGCTTTTGGGGTAGAGAGGTCATTGCAACGGCGGACCTGACATGGAAGTCACGTGCGCCCTCATGGTGTAGATTCTTTACTTGGCTGGCTCTTAGAGATAGATGTTGGACGTCGGATCGACTAGCACGGAGAGGGCTGCCTCACCAGGACGCGTGCCCGTTCTGTGACCAGGAGGAGGAAACAATCAACCATATCTTGCTCACGTGTGTTTTTGCTAGGACTACTTGGTCGAAGATTTGTGAGGCTTTGGACAAGCCGGATTGGTTCCCATCTCAACAGGACACGCTTGCGGAGTGGGATGCCGACAAGCGATGGCCAAATGGCACGTCTACAAAAGACCTACGTACCATCTTTGCGCTAACATGGTGGGAGTTGTGGAAGCATAGGAATGCCATTGTCTTCGACGAAGCGCGGCCTTCAATCCAGATTCTGCTAGGAAGAGTGAGGCAAGATGGTCTAGTGTGGGTGTTCGCTCGTCTACTCAAAGGGAATGTGGCTCCCTTCTTTAGTAGGGTAGAGAGGTGGGAGAATAGTGAGGAGTAATATGTAATAAATCCGTTGTAACCGTTGGTGAAGGCTTTCTTTGCCTTTCTTCTTTAATATATGATATGCACACTCGTGCATATTCGAGAAAAAAAATTGCATACTCCTGGTAGTAATCTTTAGCCTCCTGAAAGGTGTAAAACTCTATCCCAATGGCCGGTGGCGTTGGTGGTGCCATCTCTGGTTCTTCGTCCTCCCATTCAGATGGTTTCCCTTCGTGTGTCTCATTTGTTGCCCCTGCCGCAGATGCACTGCCTGTTTATGTGACTCTTGTGCCTATCTCCGTTTGTGGGACACTCGTTGAAATCCCCACGTTTCCCATGCTTGTGTTATTTTGATATTGCCGCTCAGTAAGCACAAGGACAGTCGGCTGGGACAACATTGTAGGATGTGATAGCACTGAAGACCACAATAGCATTCTTGGCTGCGAGAACATTGTAGGTTATGATAACATAGGTCGTGACAACATTGCATGATGTGATAACATTGTAAGCCATGCAGGTGTTGCAGCTTGAGTTGAAGTAAAGGTCCTGTATTTTTTGTATAAGGCGAAAAGCTAGTTTATGTTTTTAGTTGTCCAGCACATGGCAATTTTATTGTGTTTGAATTGGCAAGTACACTATGTGGACATGGCAACCAGTGTTACATTTCCATGGCATTTTTTTATTTTTCCAGAGCAACTATGTGCAAAGCATTCATGAATATCATTTGCTTTCCTCATTGGCAACTAACTTTGCAATTCAGATGGCATTTGTTGCTCCTTAGAGCATCTCCAGCCGTTGCCCCCCCTCCCCCCAGGACGCATAAAAATCGCCCCCCTGGGGGTGAGCCGGCGATACATTCAGCGCTGGGTGCGGTTTTGCGCCCAGTCGTCGCCCCCAGCTCGCCCCCAGGCGCCGATGTTGGCCTGCTTTTCAGCCCCATTTCGGCGAATAAAAGCCCATATGGGCGAGAATATGCCCATATTTGGCGTGGTTCGCCGTGGCTCGGCGTTCAATTATCAACATAAATATTTTTTATCACATATTTCGTCACAGAAAAATCAAATACTTCAACAAAATAGTTCAACAACAAATAGTTCAGTACAAATTATATAGTTCAACAAATAAAAACTCATATGTCATCACACGTCGCGCCCGGCGTCGTCCTTGAGCCTCCATAGGTGCTCTATCAGATCTTCCTGCAGTTGATGATGCACCTGTGGGTCTCGGAACTCCTGACGCATACTGAGGTAGGCGGTCCAGGTTGCTGGTAGCTGGTGGTCAACTTGGGCAAGAGGACCCTGCCTATGGTATGGTTCAGTGTCAAACACTGGCTCTTCCTGCTCGCTCTCAATGATCATGTTGTGCAAGATGAGACAGCAGGTCATGATCTCTCACATTTGATCTTTCGACCAGGTTTGAGCGGGGTACCGGACAACAGCAAATCGAGATTGGAGCACACCAAATGCCCGCTCGACATCCTTCCTGCAAGCCTCCTGAATCTTCGCAAACCAGGCGTTCTTGCCTCCTGGCACAGGGTTTGAGATGGTCTTCACAAATGTCGACCATCTCGGATAGATGCCATTAGCTAGATAGTATCCCTTGTTGTAGTGCCGCCCATTGATCTCGAAGTTCACCGGAGGAGAATGACCTTGAACAAGCTTGGCAAAGACATGAGAGCACTGCAGCACGTTGATGTCATTGTGAGTTCCTGGCATACCAAAGAAGGAGTGCCAAATTCAGAGGTCATGTGTGGCCACCGCCTCAAGTACCACACTGCAACCGCCTTTAGCGCCTTTGTACATCCCCTGCCAAGCAAATGGGCAATTCTTCCATTTCTAATGCATGCAGTCGATGCTTCCAAGCATCCCAGGAAATCCTCTTGCTGCATTCTGTGCTAGGATCCGAGCAGTGTCTTCCGCATTGGGTGTTCTCAAGTATTGCGGTCCAAACACTGCCACCACTGCCCGACAAAACTTGCAGAAACACTCTATGCTGGTGGACTCGGCCATGCGCCCATAGTCGTCCTGTGAGTCACCGGGAGCTCCTTATGCAAGCATCCTCATCGTTGTCGTGCACACGATGGGCGTGCACCCGCCGCTAAACTGCCCCTCCGCGGCCGGAAACGGCGGCCGGAAACGCCCAGCTGCTGTCGGAGGGGCTGCCGCGGCGAACCTCTGCTACCTCTGCTATTATTTCCGGCGGGGAATGGCTATCTAGCGGTGAAGGGCGACGGACGGCGCCGGGATATAGCTAGTGGCGGCCGAGAGCGCGGGGGGTGGGAGGCGAGTCGGAAAAGAAAATCTTGACTTTTCCACCTGACGGCGTGGGCCAGCCGCGCTTTTTCCTTGCGTCAGAGCCCTCGATAGCCCCCCAGCGCGCCGGGTTCGGCATGCGGCCGCCGGGCGGAAAAAAGGGCCGAACCGGCATTTTTTGTCGTCCTGAGGGCACGACTGGGGCGTTTTTTTGGCGCCGGTGCCAAAAAAGTCGCCTGGGGGGCCTGTTGGGGGCGCGGCTGGAGATGCTCTTAGGAGTGGCAACAATGACAACAACAAGCACTAAAGCAAGCCGAAGAAGTGCCGCTATCACCATCCCTCTCTCATCAAGCCGGACAAACCTTATCGTATTGTAGTAGGCGGCCGGGAAGTCATGTCTCACTATATGCTTATATGTAACACTCATAGGAGTAACGAAAGTCTAGCGACCGGAAATGCATGGTGCATGCTGTTAGTCTTATTATATTTCAGCCCATTCTTCAAATCAAAACTTAATATCTAGTTGGTTTAGCATAAGTAACTTCCGGGCGATTCTGCATCGGAAATGCTAACCGCCGGCCGTCACCTGTGGGCGATTTCGCAGCGAACCCACAATCTGACGTTGGTTTCATTTGCGCGAATCTTATAGCGGAATCGGAGCCATGTCAGATTTTAAAATACTCCCTCCGGCCCTTTTTACTCCGCGTATTAGATTTATGTTAAGTCAAACTTTGCAAAGTTTGACCAAATATATATTAAAAAATATAAACATCTACCATACCGAATATATATTTCATGAAAGCACATTTCATAATGAATCTAACAATATTGATTTGGCATTATAAGTGTCTATACTTTTTTTATAAGTTTGATCAAAGTAGAGATGATTTGACTTCAGAAAAAATTTATATGTAGACTAAAAAGGACCAGAGGGAGTAGTTTGGTGTGTGATAAATGCCAACAAACATATTTAGAGAATCAAAACACTACAGTCCAACACAGTGGCTGGTAAGTGTTGATACTTTTTCTATAAGTTTGGTCAAAGTAGAGATGCTTTGACTTCAGAAAAAATTTATATGCAGATTAAAAAGGACCAGAGGGAGTAGTTTGGTGTGTGATAAATGCCAACAAACATATTTAGAGA
>NC_057813.1:701238434-701239003 GCF_018294505.1 Triticum aestivum
TCTTGTTGGAAGATTGTACATGGTAGTCTATAATTTTTCTGAACTACGTCACATGGCCTTTTTTCTTTTATTAAGAGATGACATTTTCATTTTAGTAAGAGATGGCATTTTAATATTACAAGATGCCATTTTTATATTAAGGGAAGTGGAGTGGGACGGACGGCAACGGGCAAGGCATGGAGAGTGAGGCGGCCGAGTTCAGATCGTGCGAGGGAAATGATGGGAAGATTTTCCGCGAGTGTCGAGGAGTGGTACCTCTTCCCGCGGAAAGAGCTGGGATTGGGCAGGCACACCCCATCGAACGGGCACAAGTAGAAAATAAGGCTTTCGTTCGGGCCAGATAAGTCCATTAGTCTCGGTTCAGTCACGAATCGGGACCCATGGGGGCATTGGTCCCGATTCGTGCGGCTAAAGGCATTAGTCTCGGTTCAAATGAGCCCTTTAGTCCCGGTTTGAGACACGAACCGGGACTAAAAGGTGTGATGCCCTTTAGTCCCGGTTCGTATCTAAAACCAGGACTAAATATTAGACCTTTAATCCCGGTTTGAGGCACGAACCGGGACTAAAGG
>NC_057813.1:701239362-701264998 GCF_018294505.1 Triticum aestivum
CGAGATGTAGTTATGTTACTACATCTATTAGTTAGGAAAATTTAAAAACTTAAATTTGGACATGTTTTGCAAAAAATTGTTATGAAAAAGTAAAATGGCCATATCTTTTGCATACGAGTCGAAAAAACGCATAATATATCAAAAAAATCAGCACAAAAAAAATCAGTCGTATGCCTGTTTGCAAATTTTTAGAATCCTGAAATTCTAAAAGGAAAAGAAAGTTATGCTCAAATTTCAGTTTTTTTTTTGAATTTTGGTTAAATATGGTCAAACTACTTATTCAAGAAGTATTAGTGGTACAAAATAATTATTCAAGAATATTAGTGTTACTAAATAATTTTTTCTGTATTTTGAATTTTGGTCAAATCTGATCAAACTGTGGTCAAACTATGGTCAAACTACTTATTCAAGAAATATTAGTGTCACTAAATAATTATTGTTTTTTAGAATAATAGTTTCAAACTCAAACAGTGAAACGTGCGACTTCATGCTCAAGCTAAACTCCTGAGGGTTAATAGGATTGACATCTTACTATTGTCAGGAAAACAACAAGTGCAGACTTGGAAACAAGGGGAATAGAACCCGGAAGTTAAGCGTGCTCAGGCTGGAGTAGTGAGAGGATGGGTGACCGGTCGGGAAGTTAGATGACTTAGAATGATGAGGAGTGATTAGAGATTAGAGGTTAAATTGAGCAATGATGAATGGTGATTACCGGGACTAAAGGGCATCACACCTTTTATTAAATTGTAAAATAATTCAGAAATTTGAAAATTGGAAAAAAAATAAAATAAAAAAATTCAAAAAATAAAAATTCGTAAAAATTTCCTTTAGTCCCGGTTGGTGTTACCAACCGTGACTAAAGGTGGAGCTCCAGACAGCGGCCACGTGGACCAAGGGGGGGGGCTTTAGTACCGACCCTTTAGTCCCAGTTCCAGAACCGAGACAAATGGGCCTTTTCAACTAGTGAGGTTGTTCAAATGACACGCTCGTTTTCGCTGGCGAGCGTCTCCACGTGGGTTTCCGGCCCTGGAAAAACGTAGGGGCGGGGGAAACCCGACAACCAAATGAGCCCTGAGAGCATCTCTAGCAGATCCCGTAAAACCTCGACATGCCTCGTTTTTTCGGCGGATTTATGGTAGACGCACAAAACCCAGCCCGAACAGATACCGAATAAATGGCCCGGCCCGTAAAACTTTTCCCAAATCTTCTCCGCCGCAAATCCCCTCTCCTCCAGCAGCCTTTTTGACGTGCCTAGCTACCGAAACCAAGTCGTGATGTCATGAGCGGGTGGCTGAAGGGGTGGCCGAGGGGGGTTCGGCAGCCACGGCGACGAGCCGCCTCGCAAGCGCCGCAACAACGATGAGGCTGAGAGCTCCTCCCTCCGCCAGCCGGTGGAGGAGCGGCGCCGTGCGCAGGTGTGCACGCGCGACGCCCGCTCCCGCAGCATCGGCGCACGGGTGTGGACCAACTTTAACCGCCTCCACCGGATCTTCGATCCCACGATCCAGTGCCTCCAAGCGGTCGAGCACGCCTGGTTCGAGGCGAAGGAGGCGACCGCAGCCGGGAAAGAAGCTGCAGCAGCGCGGGTGGAGGCGTTGAAGGAGGAGTACCAGCTCGCCTTCACCCTCTCCAACTCCCTCATGGAGCCACCTCGGCATCGGCAGGTCGAGCGATGGTGTGATGACGAGTTGATGTAGTTTAAGTATGAGCTAACTATATTTATGTGGCGCAGTATGAACTATGTTTATTTTCCGTTTTATTATGCTTGTATGAACTATGTTTATGTGGCGCGGTATGAACTGTGTTTAATTTACGTTTTATTATGCTTGTATGAACTATGTTATGTGGCGCAGTATGAACTCCGGTGATGTTTAACTGGCGTGAACTGCTATTTCGAATATCACGCACCTACTCGGGGTTCTGTCTACGCGTCCGCCGTCTTACAAATTTCGTTGACGAGATATCGTAAACGAAATTTGTAGGACGGCGGTTTTGCGGGATCTGTTCTGTCTGTGTGCTCGACGTGCGCAAATTTTGTTGACGAGATACCGCAAAAGAAATTTGTAGAAGGGCGGTTTTACGGATCTGTTCTATCCGCCGTGTCCGCAAATTTTGTTTACGAGATGACGTAAACGAAATTTGTAGGACGATGGTTTTGCGGGATCTAGAGAGATGCCCTAAGGAAATGCCGGAAACCCCGGAAATTCTCAAGCTTTCATCTGGCTAAAAGGAACAGGAGTAATTGGCAGGTCGAGTGCGAGGTTGATGCATCCTGTCAGTACTAGTATATTTTCATTCTTGTCAGTTGTCACACACTGTACGCGGCAGCCAGTGGAACTCGGCTCCCTCTGACGTCAGGTTGAGCCGGAAACACCGGGACAGGTGCGCTGCTTCACCGGCCGGCTGGGATCGATCATCGATCTGTGACAACAAAGATGGTCCAGATGCAATCGCGGCAGGTGTTCTTCATACCTTAATTGTGTGGCAATGACACAGGAAAGAAGAAATGGAAGGGAAGCCGTAGATCCTGCACGTCGCGTCGACGACGGCGTGTCTGTCTGTCTCTGTCTACCCGGGATCTGCTCCCCTTTCTGAGGGCCGCGGCTTCCACCAAAGGGCCTTTATTCGACGGCATCGCCATTCGCCAGTCTCAACTATGAAGGCTGCATGCGGCCGGCGCCCGCTCGCGAACCACCGGTGTTGAACTGTGGCGGGGTGCGGCCCTCGAGGGCGAGGCGCCAGATGAAGGCGCGCTGCTGGTGTGGACCGGCTTCATGGTGGATCGATCCAAGGACACCGACGTGCCGGACGCGGCACTGGACGGAGCTGGCCAACCAGATCGAGCTCCGGCCTCCGCTCCGGGGCATGTACTGGACGAGTCGGCTGGGGCAGCCGACGTGCGTGCGTGCTCATTGCCGCCCAAGTAGGCGCCGCCGCGAAGTGCGCGGCGATGCCAATGCGCGCCCCGGCCGGTCAACCTTGATGTGCATAGCATGGCGCTCGGACCTGTACATCGAATCGATCGCCTTGATGATTGATTCGGTTCGGAGGGTCGATCGAGGTGGCCGAGCTACTCGATCAGCCATCGGCCATGGAGGCCAAGATGACGAGCTTGAAGCCCGCGGGCGCGATGAGGGGCATCGTGGCTCGTAGCCAGAAGATGAGGTGCGTTTTCAGGTGGAACATGCATACATGAGCCTCGTCGCCGCTGCTGGTCTTCCCTCACCGTCGGACATATTCGGAGCTCCCAGTTGTTGGTGCTCGGCGTCACGCACGGCGCTTATTTGCCATGGCCAGGCCACGAGAGGCAACATGGTAGACGGACACGACGGTGATGGACGAAGTGCGAGGAGCATGCATGCACAATGGTTGGCCGGCACGGACTTGGGTCGTCAAACATGGACGGGAGGATGGGAGCGGAGTGACCCAAGACGCGACGGCGATGCACGCAACGGGCACGGCGCACACACACCCAGCCGTGGTAACGTGGTTCCTTGCTCTGGCCTGGGTTTTGTGTCAGCAAAAAGGAGGAGCATGGAATGGACTGGCAGAGGAGGAGGGGCAGCTAGCAAAGCTACCTCCAATGACATGCGGGCCATGGCCCAGTGGCAGCGGCACATCAGGTCACGCAGGGCAGTAAGAAAAGTGCAAGGCCGATTACAAAGCACGACTGCTTTTCACAGCCCCTCCGTTTTCCTCTCTCCCCGCCCGCCTGCCTCTGCCTCGGTGGTGCCTCCCTTCTCTCCTTCATCTTCATCATCAAGGAGAGGGGAGGGGACGGGAGGGGAGGAAAAACCCCACTCCGCTCCAAACGGCCTAGGGTTTACGGCGCCGGCGCTGGCCCGGAGAGGGAGAGGTAAGCAGTGGCACCGGCCCGGGCTATGCTAATCAACACGATTTGCGGGTGCGAGTCACTAATGGCATGTCCTCTGTTTTTTCTTTCCCTTTCCTACAGGCTTGGGTGCTGGTTGCTTTTGGCCTCCGGCCGGCGGGACTACGAGAGGCTTCTGTCGTCGGGGCGCTCGAGTTCCTCCCACACAGCCAGCCACAGCAAGGTATGGCCTTTGTTGCCTCCCTACGAGATGATGATGTGTTGCACTTTTCTATTTGTGCCTTCAACATTGCTGTTACATCTTGCATTCTTCTATTTGTGCCTTCAACATTGCTGTTACATCTTGCACTCTTCTATTTGTGCCTTCAACATTGTTGTTACATCTTACACTCTTTTATTTGTGCCTTCAACATTGTTGTTACATCTTGCACTCTTCTATTTGTGCCTTCAACATTGATGTTACATCTTGCACTCTTCTATTTGTGCCTTCAACATTGCTGTTACATCTTGCACTCTTCTATTTGTGCCTTCAACATTGCTGTTACATCTTGCACTCTTCTATTTGTGCCTTCAACATTGCTGTTACATCTTGCACTCTTCTATTTGTGCCTTCAACATTGCTGTTACATCTTGCACTCTTCTATTTGTGCCTTCAACATTGCTGTTACATCTTGCACTCTTCTATTTGTGCCTTCAACATTGCTGTTACATCCAGACTTCGGTTTGTTTTGGATCACTAATGTGGAACTTATATGCAGGATATCCCGGTAATTGAATGGGACGTGACGTCGGGTATTAGAGGGCTCAAGGTGCTTCTACGACGAAAGAAGCTACGGGAGTTTCTCATATGCCCAGCTGCGTACAAAGGTTGTCCCATGACACCGCCGGTGCATCCGACAGGCGGACGGAGCTATCACATAGTGAGGCAAGTCAACCCCGACATGCCTGGGACTCTTGTCGACCTGTTGTTCTGCGATCAAAACATGTACATGCTCGCCACTCGTCGGTTTGTTCTCGGAGGCCCATGGAGCAGCTGGTCTTACTTCAAAGGCCAATGGAAATACATGCCTTCTTTCTTTCATGAAGATGATTGCGAAGAAATGCCTATCAAGGTGTCTCACAACGAGAGTCTCAAGATGGCTGGTGGACAGTACACCGTTCCGCTCAATATATTTCACGTGTTAGCTGACCCAGCATCAAGCACGAAAAAGAAGGAGCAAGTGCTCTTCTGTGCGGTGATTATCTTGTGCGAGGTGACGCGGATACGTGTGGTAGCTCATGGCACGCTTGGTAGGCTAATGGATCCTTATTGCACAGATACTAGTATTGCTGGCATTCTTTGGACGTTCATGAGGTCTTGGAGCAAGTTGTCCAAATGTGCACTGGATAATCGAAAAAGGGTCAGGGCAAGGGATGCAATTGACGTGCATCCAAAGTTGTTGTCGTGTGTGAATGGCTGTGGGATCAACAATTTGAATGAGGTGATTGGGCCGGATGGCCAGCTCTACCTTATCTTGCTCGAAGGTGAAGCCATAGAGACTTACATCAATGTTGAGTGCCCGCCTGATTTTCAAGACCGGTTCCCTAACTTGGATGAGAAAGCCCAGATAATGGCAGCTGTGGTGGAGGATGTGACTGAGGGTTGAGAGGGGAAGAGTAGTATTGTTACTTTTGCGCATGGCTAACCTTGCACTTTAGAGAGAGATTTGTATAACTGATGCAAATGTTACCCCAACATCCAGCAAAGACATCTGTTTGACAGCGAGATATAGGCTCTTTCCATGGGAACCGCACTCCTGCTGGGGTTGGGGATTCCGACAATCTCGGTCTGGGGCTCCGAGTTTTTCATGTTTTCGCTGCATCTCCCTCGGCAGTGGAGAGGAGTTCCTATATATCTTGTGTTTTCTGTAGCGAATGTTGCTTTATTTGAGTTTGTATGGGTTGAAATATGCGATCGTGTGTGCTAATATGTAACGGTGCCTGGATGTTGTTTCATTTATACACTGATGATCCAAACTGCATGCAAACATTGGCTCCTGGGCATCCCCTGTTCTTGATATCAAAATGCTTTAATGTTTTTGACAAGTCCCTTCCTCTTCAGACAGCAGCATCAAACTGAATGCAAGCTAGCTAACCGACCCAAAATCTGTCTGCCTGTTAGCATTAGGGCTGTTTTTGTGTATATACTATGGCACCAGCACCACTACTTACTGATGAAACCGCTCCTTCCTCCCAGAATTAGGCTATGTTATGTCGCCACGCTTTTGCATAGCCAGCAACTAGAGAATGTGCACCGTCCTGAGTGACAATAATGCGCGGGAGGGAGCGACTGCACAGCCAAGTCCAATGAACTCCGTTCATCAGGTTTGTCCATGCTGCCTTTGCCTTGATCTTGCGCTCCCTCCCTCGATCATGGTTGCTTGCCTTTGCCTGTTGGAAAGCAGCTACTCCACAACAACCTCATTGCATCTTCACAAGAGCTGTAGAAACCATAAATAATCTGCATGAAATCGTCTAGTTCCACTTCCATGCCACACCACATTGTATTGTGTATATGCTTATGCACCTGGGGTTAAATAAATAAGCAAGTATGCGTTGAGATGTAGTTCAGCAATCCACATTTAGACTAGACCGCGGAACGTGGCATGTTTTTAACTGCGTTTGTTTGGTACAATAACATTATCTCCACTGTGTTTGTGCTGCAACGCCTCTTGCACCCAACTGGTGTTACTCTGAAGAAGAAAAACTCCATCACCATCTACAAAGTCAGATCGTTTTCTCAAATAAAATGACTTGCTTGTATGAAAGCCACAACACAATGCAAGAACTTGGTACTGCAACTATACTAGTAGTACATATAAACCAGAATGTCATCATTTATACTTGTATAACACAACACCTTTTCACACAAACTTAACAATGACTTGGGGGCGAGTCATTAAACAGTCAACTTCCACGCCAACGCAACACTTCACAATGCCATACACACACTTACTCCACAGGTGAACAAAGGTTCCATGACACAGAATAGATAACAACATAATCTCAGGCAATTTCAGATGAACTATTGCAAGCAACAGCCTCCACAGATCATTAATTAGTTACATGTTCGATGACATAAATAAAAGGACAACGTCAGGCTATGTCAGGCAATCTCCAGCACCAAAGAGCCTCCCTTGATCAACTGGTTGGAGGTAGACCACCAACCGGTGGGTACTTCAGGATAAGAGACCAGGCGACAGTGATTTCCAGCTTACACATGCCGTTAAGATCAAGCGTACCACGGCTTCGACCTGCATCAAGAGGCGCAAAGGATGCCTTACCCTCTGCCAGAACCTTGTCATGGTCACCACCACCTCGATTCACCACGCCACGGACTATCAGTTGGCCAAACCTCTCAACAGACACAACACGGCGCGAGAGCTGAATTGTGCCATCAGCAGCAATAACAGGCGACTTCTCTTCTCTACAGTCGAGCAGCATGACATTCATGTCACCCACACTGCCGATACAGGCAGTAAGCTGGCCTCGGGACCCTTCTGGCCATGACCCCTTGACGATCTGCGCGGCGATGGTGGCCTCAACAGAAGACACAACGAGGCCACATGTTAACTCCAATGTACTAAGCTTGCTGGTGTAGAGACTGCTACTCACGCAGGAACGGAGCATGCACTCTCCAAAGCTTACGCATAAATTGAGCTTTTCACAGCATAAGAAGCGCTCAAATACAAGGCTTAGATCAGTGTCCTCAAATTCTGTCCTTCCCTTCACTTTCAGCATGGCATCAAAGTACACATACCCACTATAGAGCACAGCACGGGTAGGACCTACCAGTACCAAATATGGATCCTGCATACAACACAATTGGTTAAGTTGACACCCAAAATGGCATAGACTATAATCTTGTTCAGATTTGTTCTAAACTAGCAAATGGAAGACTATGATATAGAAAGTAAGATCGATTGTCATGCATTCTAATATGTGATGTGGTCTCCATGGTGATTCATTATATGGCATCTACAGCCTCCCTCCGTTCCATAATGTAAGACATTTTTTAACACTACACTAGTGTTAAAAAAAGGCTTACATTATGGGACGGAGGGAGTAGAAATTAATATTCATTTAATCCTCATAGTTAACCATTTAGAGCATCTACAGCCGGGTGCCCCAAACCCACCTCAAACGCCCGGGCTGACCGGCACCTCAGGGTCCCTCATATCCAGCCCAAATATGGGGCGGATGCCCAGGCGCGTCTGCCACGTCAGATCCGGCCCACGCTGGCCCACCCAACCCCACATATATTCGTCCCGATCCCCTCCTGAACCAAACCCTAGCCACTCTACTCCACACCCCTCCACTCCACTCTGCCACCCAAGCTCTCGTCCGGCGATCTCCGGCCTTCTCCGCCATGCCGGGCAGCGGATCTGACTCCGACCAGTGTGGATCCGTTGACTAGGGTGTCGTCCCATGCGGGTTGGAGGCAATGGCCGTCCGCATTGCACTCCGCCGCTCCCGGGAGGACAGCGCCCGGCCAATGGCAGGATCTGTCTGGCGCGACTCCATAGCATCGGTGCATCGGGCACTCGGATCCTTCGGGGCTGGATCATCGCGGTCACGGGAGCCTTCAAATCTCCCCTTCCATATCACCGGTCCGGCGGAGTGCGAGTCCCACCGGGACTGGTGTGCCCGCCATGGGAAGGAGAGGATGAGGGCAGACAAGGCCCGCCTCGCTACCGGCATGGCGGCGGCAGAGGCGGCTGATACAGCGGCACGGGCGGCCGCAAAAGAACGAGCACGCCTCGCCCGAGAGCAGAATCGAGTGGTCCGTGCCATGGCCGGACTGCCACCCAAGAAGGAGAGGGTGGACAGCGACGGGTCGGACAGCTTCGGCAACGAGCAGATCCGGCTAAATCCGTACTGCGTCTTCGACTGGTACTTCCGCGAGAAGGACGGCAATGGCGCGTAGCCGGGAAGGGCAAGGGCAGCCGTGGATGATCTTCTCCGCCATAGCCGAACATGCCAAATTTTGGTAGTCCAATGGCATGTTGTGACGTAGTAGTCGGACAATGTGTGTAATGCATCGTTTACGTAGTTGCATGAGTTTGTATGGATTTGAGGTATGCTAATTGAGGTGTCCGATTGTGAGAAGGGAAATTTGAGGCTTGACCGGTTAGTGTCCACAAACACGCCCGGGCGCGTCCTCGGGCGTTTGAGGGGTCGGTTTTGCCAAGTCCGCATGTAGATGCTCTTACGTTGAACTTCTATATGACCAGCACTTTTACATAATTGCCTCAGGTTTGTTCGGTTCACAACAGATTGAGTTGTCTATATTGTTCTGGACTAAGCAGTACAAATGGAAATTTTACACTTGAAAAGCATGGTATTTGCCAAAAAGCAATAAAGTTGGATAGTCACATGTCAAGTACTATAATACAATATACTCCATCTAGAAAGAAATATAAGAGCATTTAGATAACTAAAATAGTGATCTGAACGCTCTTATATTTCCTTACAGAGGGGGTACCCTCTAACAGCTCATTAACAAAGGCACCTGATTCAATTAAACCGGTCAGAGTTGCCTCAATGGGCATAACAACAACATGATCTCTATGTATGGGGTAAAAAAGAAGATAGGTAGGTGCGCAAAGGATAATTAACAGAAAACATTGCACTATGCTCAGCAGCAAGGACGAAACAAAAGAACCTGTTGAGTGAGGGTTTGGCAGTTGTCCCTCGTGCGGTTGAAGATAACATTGCGACTGTAATCCAGCTTGTCGCGCACAGCGACCATACCAAACACATCCAGAGGCCACTGCAAATCCCCATCTATTCCCGCTACCTTGACGGTAAAGATCTGCGCAGTAAGCCTGTGGTCGGTGTCATCAGGCATTGGGTTGTCGGTGAAACACATGGGAGGGATAAGCGCTGCAGACAAGTCAATTTAGTTAAAGATTACAGACAATCCTAGTGAAACATATGCACGAATCGACAGAATTGTTGCACAGTTCTGATCCTAATTAAATCTGTGTATGTATGTATGGATGTATCTACTATGCATGGAGGAAAATGACTGAATCGCACTTACTGTTGCGCTCGAAGTCGAAGCCCTCGAAGTCCTCCCATTTTGCCAGTTTCATTTCCAATTCCTGGCGGCCAAGGTCATAATCCAGCTGCCACCTGTCCTTGCTGGGGTCGGTGGGTTCCTCCGGCGATGGTGGCGCCCGGGCTTGCTCCGCCACGTATCTCCGCGCGGCCGCGAGCTCCTCCTCCTTCATGCTGTTCCTCCACTCCGTATCTTCCTGCAGCAGCGCCGCCCGCCTCTCCTCGGTGAGCTCCTCCGGCACGACCGGCGGCGCGCCGGGGTTCGCCTTGTTCAGCCTCGCCACCGCATGCTTCAGCCTCACCTCGTCGAACATCTGGTCGAACGAATCCATCAGCCACGGCACCACCTTCGCCGTCTTGGTCGCCCCCGCCGCCTTCTTCCGCCCCGGCTCCTCCGCCTCGGCCTCGGATCCTCGCTTCGTCGCCGCCGTGTCCAGGCCCTTCTCCATCACAGCTGCTTGCCAGGATCGATCGGAGAGAGAGATGGTGCGGAGATGAATCGATCGGCGAGAGAGGGTGCGGAGATGAAACCCTAGATCTAGCCAGTGAACGGGTTGCGTGCGTTTCGAGTCGAGTCGAATTCGATCTGGGCCAGAATTTGGTCGAAAGTTAGGCTGTGCCCTTTTTTCAGAGACAACCTTGCACTTTGTACAGATTAACCTGCACCGCACAACACACACCCATAAAAAATATCTATGTACAACATGTTCATTTTTCTGGCCCAAACACGGATGGTTCGTATATTTTTTAACCAAATGTTTGATTTAAGATCCGTTTTTGGCTCAACTCGCGGTGGGGCGTTGGGGGCAAGAGATCAAGGAGATGCTCAAATCGCTGGTGGAATTCAATGTGTCTTTGCTCCGTCGCTCTAGGAATGTTGCCACTCATAAATTTACAAAGGACGCGTCTAGGGAGCACCGGTGCTCCCTAGTGTTTCCTGGCAGCCACCTATATATAGCAATTTTCTGTCCCCCCCTCACCAGGATAGAAAAGTACCTGGCCCCCCGCTACCGATTCCAGCAGCTACCCATCGAAGCGAGCAAATCACCTGGTCCCCCATTCGCCCGATCCCTCCCCCACCCCTGCGGGTCTTTGCCTTTCTCCAACCCCATCTTCTTCTCTCCCAAGCAAAAAAGGACAGCACGCCCCTTCTCCTCACCACTTTCAGATCCAAAAGAAAAGCTTCAGAGGCCTCCAATGGCGGCTCCATTGATGTTTCTTCTCTAGGCGCCTTGTTCCTGATTGCCTGGCAAAAAGGCAAAAAAGCAAGGCAAAAAGGTTAGATTTAGCTCATCTTCCAGATCCCCCTCCTCTTTCCCCACGAATTTTAAAAGGCTTCAGTTATGCAAAACATTGTGTAAGAAAGATGTGATGTTAAGCATGTTTAGTCTGCTGTTTTAGGCAAGTTTTAGCCCCTAATTTGGGCAAAATTCAGTCTGATGTTAAGCATGATATTTCTTCCCAGTTTTCAACATCTATTTACAAATCTATTGCGTATGAACACATTTATAAAATCTGTAGGCAAGTGCTGATAGTAAATGCTGGGGACAAAAATATTAGGAAAATATAATGCCTTAAGCAAGAAAAACAACTGAGCAAAAACAGTACTTATTAAGAGGATGAGAAACAACTGATCATGATCTATTTCTGACGTGTTCCGGTTCTATTGATTGCTTATAACAGTGCAAAAAAGACATTATGTTTGGGCAAAACCAGTGCTATGATGAGGCAACTAAGTATATGTATGCACAAAACTTTGAAAACTTATGCCATGGCAAAACATGAACACTGTTGAAATTTATAAGACAATGAAATACTGACATCACTATGGAAAAGAAGGGGAAAACAAGGCTTTCCCTTTGCATTATATGATTAAGCAAAAAAGCATAATGATGTCAAACTCTTGAAGAAAACTAGAGAAAGATTCCTCTTGGTCATTTGTTTCCATTTTTCCTTGGTTTCTATAGTGAAAAACACTAGAAGAAAATAAATGTAACTAAAATT
Source organism: Triticum aestivum (assembly GCF_018294505.1). Lineage (NCBI taxonomy): Eukaryota > Viridiplantae > Streptophyta > Magnoliopsida > Poales > Poaceae > Triticum > Triticum aestivum. Next base: position 701,251,301 of record NC_057813.1, read on the forward strand.
GCAACTAAAAAACAAGAGATAGTTGCGTATTACAATTTACCTTTGTTGTATCATATTCTTCACCATGATCCAAGAAAAGCTGGAAAGTTGCCAGGATACAGTGGCAAAATTATTAGTATTTCATCCTGCAAAAGGAGGAAAAAGCCAACAAAGAAAATCCATATACCAGTAACTATCTCAGTTCAAAACATACTGAGCATATCCAAAAACACACAAACTTGCTGCTGTAAATAGATGAAACCTAAAAATGTCAACTTAAGTTCTTTCTAACACACAAACATAGGTACTGAAAAGCAGAAGTAGTCTGAATATAAAAGAGCAATCATGCCCATAATTCTAACTTAAGTTTTTCCTAACACTAAACATGCTCTAATCTCTCTGATTTGGGAGTGAAATCCATTCTGAAGACACTTCAAAAGTAGCACTTCTATGGCAGTATGCTTGCTTCCCCAAAAATCAACTGTTACATGCGTTTAAGAAAAAACAAAATAAGAAAATATATTATGAAAACACAAAAAACAAATAGCTTATGTTATGTTTATATGTACAAACATGATTCATTAATACAAAAAAAAACATACATATCCTGAAATATAATATATTGCCTGACATATATAGTTTGACTTGCCTGATAGTGCAATTTGAATTGCCTGGTTATGTTCAATTGCTATCTTATGAATCTGGTGTGCTTGCGTTGCTGTGTTGTTTGCTTGCCTGAGTTTAGTGTGGTACTAGCTTGCCTCAACAACATAAAAATTGATTTGATTTTTCTGGTTCAAAAAATGCACAGGTTGAACATGATTGAGCTATTTTTGTGTGCTTGGGGTAGGTGTGCTATTGGCTTGCCTGTATTTACTGTGCTACTTGCTTCCATCCCTCTGCTGACTTGCTTTACTTTTTCCCATATTCTCAATAAATAAACACAGGTTGGCGATGATTGACCTAAATGAGGAACCAGCTGAAAATAATGATGATCCTTTGTACTGTACACAACATGCTACTGGAAATGCAGAACTTGTGGCGGAATCACCTAATCCCCCTATCATACAAAGAGTGGATGGTGCTGCTACAGAAGCAATGGAGAGAGATCGGCAATCAAGTCATGGGGGCGTGCTCCGGGCAGTACACAAGTACCTACAGCTGTAGCAGCTGGGAGTGATGCTCATACCCTTGATGGCACAGGTGCTGCAGGTGATACCGGTGGCACTGTTGGTAATGGTTTGGGTGCTGAAAATGATGATGAAGCTTGGTCACAGCCCAAGGAGCCTTACGTGGGTATGAGGTTCGACATTTTGGAAGATGCCAAGGTGCATTACAATGCATATTCCTTGCAGATGGGGTTTTCAATCAAAATGAATAGTTCAAGGAAGGATATGAAAACTGGGGAGTTGATAAAACAACAGTTTGTTTGCAACAAGTTTCGAAAGCCTGGTGTTGATGACGGAGGGGCAGAAAAGATTCCCATGCTAGATGACATTGTTGAACAAGCAAAAGATGATAATGAAGATGAGGCTATTGTCTTTCTTGATGATGATAGTAAGGGCAAAAAGAGCAGCAAGAAACGAAAAAGAGATAAAATTGTATAAACTGGTTGCAAAGCTAAGATGATTGTGAAGGTAATAGATGGCAGATGGGAGGTGATCTACTTTGTTAGCGAGCACAATCATCTGTTGATTGACAAACCATGTTTGACTAAGTATTTGCGATCACACCAAGGGATACCGCCAGAAGAAAGGGCCTTCCTTACTCACCTTCATAACTGCAATTTGACTACAGGTTTTGAACCACACCCACCTCCCCCCTATCTTCCAACTTTAAGAACTTGGACATGCCTACTGGTTGTGTGTTTCTTAGCCCATCAACAAGTTACTTGATTTTGCTTGAACACATGTCACTAATTTGCTTCAAACATATGCCTTAGTTGCTTTATAGTGACACTAAATTGCTTATAACAGTACAAAAAGAGATAAAATGCCTAATTTGTTTCTGGATGCTGGACTTGCCTAATATTTACATATTTCTTGCTCAATGCAAAAGTTCCTACTTGCCTACTTTTTTTATAAAATAAATTTGGTGTTGAACCTAAACTTGCTCACTAAAGCATAGTTACCCCCCTGGTTTGTTTTGTGTATTTTGCTCATGTGTTGCCTGAGGCGTATGGTTGTAGTTGCTTGTATAGCTTCATGAATTGCCCAAGCTTTGCATTTGAGTTGCCTTGCTGAAAACAAAAAAAGAAGCTATTTTTGGCGCTGTTTTTGTGCGGATAAAGGATTGACCACCATTGTGACTTTCATGTCAACAGGTCGTATGATGCACATCATGTCAGATTTCTATGGGACATAACTCATTGTACCTTATAGCACAAAACACATTACAAACCTCAAGACGCTCTTGAACAAGGATGATACAAAAGAAGGGGATATGATAGAGACAGTTGCTTACTTTAAAGATCAGCAGAGAGAGGATCCAGATTTTTTTTACAAGATAAAATATGATGAGGAAGACAGGGTTGAGAATATTTTCTGGGTCGATGGTGCAACAAGGAAGGCGTACGTGGAATCTTATCATGATTGTATCTCCTTTGACACAACATATATGACTAACATGTACAACATGCCCTTTGCACCATTCATTGGGATTAACAGGCATGGGCAGTCATTCATGTTGGGCTGTGGCTTTGTTAGGCAAGAGTTGGCGTCAAGCTTTGATTGGCTATTCGAAACCTTCCTTGAGGCAATGCATAATGTAGTGCCCACCAACATCATAACCGACCAAGACATCGCAATGGCACAGTCAATTAAAAAGATCTTTCCTATAAGTGTGCACCGCTGTTGCCGCTGGCATATTATGAAAAAGGCACAAGAAAAGCTTGGAGCATTGCTGGGGCGAAACCCTAGCTTATCCAAAGATTTCAACACCTGTGTTGACTTTAGCTTGACGCCGGAAGAATTTGAGGCAGGGTGGAGTGAGCTGATGATGAAGTATGAGGCTATGACTGACTCTCACTTCGAGAATCTGTACAAGTACAGAGAGACATGGTACCCTGCTACTTCAAGCACCAATTCTTCCCTTTCTTGCAGTCAACTCAACGCAGCGAGGGGTTCAATGTTGTCCTTAAGCGATATGTGAACCCACACAAGTCCATTTTGAACTTTGTGAAGCAATATCAGAAAATCCAAACACACATACTAGTCCGGGAGGGTTCAAAAGACTACAGGACAGCACATTTACAGACTGAAATGTGGTCGTCTTACCCAATAGAGAAGCAGGCGTACAGATCGTATACTAGGGACTTGTACGAGAAGTTTCGTGATGAGTTTCAGTTGACTACAAGGTACAATGTGCGACCACATGGTGAAAACTTGTATGAGGTTTACCCCAATCAAGAGTGGGTTGCCAAATATGGTTCTAGGGGCTATTTTGTCACGGTCGAAGCTAGTGCTGGAGACTATAGGTGTGACTGCTGCAAGATTGAGAGGGACGGCATGCTTTGCTGCCATATCTTGAAAGTTTTCAACCAACTTGGTGTTGATGAAATCCCAACGCAGTACATACTTAGAAGATGGACCCCTATGGCAATCCCCAACGCACCCCCTGCTGTCGAAGACCAACCTGATGAGATGCCACCACAGTCGAAGAAGGAACTCAGGCATGCAAATTTGATGATGGATTTTGGTAGTCTTGCAAGGGTTGCCAGTGCATCAGATGCTGCAACGGATATTGTAAAAAAAACATATGCATGGTGCGCGTCATGAAATCAAAAATCTCAACATGTCAAAGAATAAGAAAACGGCAGCACCAACAAGTGGGCCCTCTGGTGGTTCTGCGCCACCATCAGCTGGTGGTTCTGCGCCACAACTGAGTAACTCTCAGGCAATTGGTGGCCCTGCGGTGCGTCCTGAAGGGTCTGCGGTGCGTCCGGGATCTAGACAACAGCAACATACTTCTGCGCCACCGCCGAGTAACACTCAGGCAACTAGTGACCCGGCGGTGCGTCCTGGCGAACTTGCACAAACCTCTTCTGGACCTAGGCAGCAGCGATCTAGTTCTGCACCGCAGAGAAAAAAGGCACCAAAACTAGCTGGCAACTCTATGAGTGAGGATGGACACCAACAAACAGCGTTCAGGGCTGTAGTGATGCACAGTGGGACTGTACCACTACCCAGGAGCCCTCCCGCACAAAGCTGCTGGCCTGTACAACAACTGTCGGGATATGTGCCACTAAACAGTGGAGCAGCACCGCACATTTCAAGGGGCTCAACAATGACAAGTCATGTGCAAGCGCTAAGAGGAGCTGCGCCACAACTTTTGATGCATACGACACTAGCAAGAGGTCCTGCACGACCTCCTATGGGTCCTAGACCAGCAATTTGGCCTGCACCACAAACTATGGTGGCTATACAACCACCGCGGGGTCCTGCCGCAGCAAACACAACCTATGTGGCTATTCCTGGACTGGCGCCATCGCCTGCATCATCAGCAACAGTTGATGGCAGGTATGGACAGCACCCGGGTTCTTCAACTACACAAGAAGAAAATGCCAATGCAATTCCATCTCCTATTATGCAAGCTCCTGGTGGACATGCGCACCAGCCGCTCAGTACGGCATCTCTACATGCAGCTGTTGCTGCAGCACAAGGTACTACGATGGTTGAACCACAGTTTGGAAGACCTAGTACCACACTTGGCCCTATAATTCCTAGAGACCCTCCAAAATCAACAACAAAAGGGAGGGCAAAGTCAAAAAGAATTCAATCAGTACTTGAGCTGCATCCGAAGAGAAAGAACAAGTGCAGCTATTGTGGTTCTGTTAACCACAATGGTGGAAGCTGCCCAACCAGATTGGTGTAATGGTCAAACAGTGACCAGATGGCTGAAAAAGATGTGTCGAATGGAATTGACAAATTAAACTATTTGTGGGTCTGTATGTTTGAACATCCTAAACTATTATTTTCTGGTTTACAGTTTCTTGTGGCTAACTTGCCTCACACTAGAGTTTGAGTCGCCTGGTTATAAGTTTTGAGTTGCCTGTTGTGTGCTTTGAATTGCCCCGCAGACACCCTTGATCTCCCCCATAATGGTCGAAAAACTTACATACATAAGATTCTGCAGTGCTAAAAATGCAAACAATTCCCTGGTTATGTAATGGTCATATTATTTGTCTTTTATGTGTTATTCTGAATAACTTGCCTTGCGGTAAAGCTTAAATTGTCTGTTTATGCAATTGAGTTGCCTGCTCCAAGTTCTTATGCAAGCAACTCCCCTCCCCCTCGGCACTCCAAAGAGTTCAGAAAGGAGCAAAGAAAACAAGACATGCATTTACATGGGATGTAGTGTGCGTGAGGGGAGAAAAAACTGACATACGCTAACTTGAGTATGCTTTTCCATGGAGCCTTGTTATTGGCGTTATCAACCCACGCATTAGTCAACTGTTTCCTTATGCTTGGAATATCCTCGGCTGTGAATTTTGGAACAACCCTTGCCTCCCATCCATTTGCTAGCGTCAGAGCAAAAACACCACAGTCGAACCTAAACAAAAATTGAAAAAAAAAACTTTTCTAGTTAGCTAGCTTCCTCTATGTAGTAGCTAGCTTCCTCTATGTCACTTGTAAAAAACTAAACAAACCATAGTTAATATGTCACTTGTAAAAAGAAGTGGATGCTTACTCATTGTTCTGTTTTGGAACATCGATGTTGGTAAGCCCAAAGTCATCCAGCGAGACACGGGAACTGGCGTAATGCTCTTCCCATAGAGATCGAAAACTTGCAACCATTTTCCTTGCGCAAACATCTAAAGACTTGTTTTTTAGCGTCCTCCAAGAATCAAGAGCTTCGAAACGTCAATCCCTTATGTTCACGTTAAAAATCCAGTAATGATTGCCTGTTTTAGGCTTTGTCTTGTCAATGTTCTCTAAAACTGGGAACATAATCTGTTAGAAAAAAACAAATGGGGTTAGTATAAAAAAATAAAATACTAGAAGCTGGATTTAAGCAACTTTTCCTGTGTGCTCTCGCAAATTACGACATGGACTGAAGAAGCGTAAATGCACATGCAAGTTTGGTGCTTGTGTGAGTAATTTGCCAAAAAACAGAAAGATGCATAGGCAAGTTATGTACTTATGTAAGCAGCCATCTAAGAATGCACATGCAAGTTATGGACATATGTAAGCAACTTGTCACAGAAAAGCAATTTCATGGGCAAAAGTTTTAGCATAAAAAGTCTTATATAATGCATTGGTAAAAAGTAAGAAAACCATTTACTTACCATGTCTTTACGGTCCAAGCGATTCGACTTCTTGAACCGGGAAATGAGCTCGTTGCCGTTCAATTCCATGTTTTGCATCTGAACCTGGTGTAAAAAAGAATACAGACATGACCATGACCTTTTATGAAAAAAGAAAAAGAAAGAAACGCAAAACTACACTGTTAGTTGCTTTGCGTTTTCTTACCGAGAACCTGACGGGCATCACAAGCTTCTTTGAGTCTGGTGGCAAGTTCATCATTATACTCTCTATACCAACTTCCATTACATGGCTCACGACAAAACCCCCCTTCTTCATTGAGTTTGCGAGCTCCCTGACAGTGACAAAGTACTTGCCATATTTAATTACCCTTGGGCTGCATGAAAAAAGAGAGAGGCATTAAGCTCACAAAATCCTTCCGTAATTTGCCTACCACCATTTCAACTTGGGAAAAACATATGGGGCATGTTCATGTCAAGGAGAGACTGTTTCAAAAAAAAGAATTTAACACTAAGACAAGTTGCCTGATTCCATAAGTGGATTGCTTGTAAATACAGTTTGAATTGCCTGGATAACATGATAGACCTTGCCTGTGGAAAGTGCATTGTGCAAAAGCTGACAAAAAAGAAATGAAGTAATATACTGTCATACCTGGTATCCACATCTGGTGATTCTTCTTCATTAATTCTACCATGCAAAATAACTGATGCATACAATCTATTTGCTTCGGGTTTGGGCATGTAGACTTTCTTCTCATTATAGTCAATAAATGATGACCTCTTGCAGGGAGGTGGCTTGATAATCCTTCTCTCGAATTGATGTGGATGCATCTCTCCTGAGCTACTACTACTGTAAATCTTGCTGCCTGACCCCACTTCTCCTTGGTTAGAACTTTTTTCAGGTGTTTGGTACACATTTCCTTCTGCTTGCACACACGGGTCGATGCCTTCAACGTCCAACAGATAATCATCCTCAGTTATATCAATGATTGGCTGGTTATGTGCTGGGAGTTCCTTGAACTCATGCTCTGCAAATGTGCTTGACCCAACATGTTCATGTGCTTTGTTGTCTCCAGGTCTTGTGGGCAAATCATCTATGCCTAGATCGAAACTTGGTGCTGGGCAGTACTCTTTGAAAAAATCATTAGATCTTTCGATGTCCCTTTGCTCAAAATGTTGTTTATCTTCATTTGCTAAGCTGGATTTGTGGAGTTGGATTGGGCATTCTTGCTGTTTGGATCAACACACCTTGCAAACAGCTCACTCACAGCTAGAACATTGATTTCTAGTGCATTGGTTGCCTTCTCATTAACACGCATGAATTCGTGGTACTGCTCCTCCACATTAGAGAAATGGTAAGTGTTCCCTTGGCCAGTTGCTTCTACTGCTTCTGGAACACTAGTGGCCTCAGGTTGGGCAAGTACAGTTGAGCAGACAGGCAATTTCCCTAGGGCTCGTGGCAACTTTTGTTCCGGGCTTTTTCCCATGGTTACTGCTTCTAGAACACTAGTGGCCTCAGGTTGGGCAAGTACAGTTTGGCAGACAGGCAATTTCCCTAGGGCTCTTAGTAACTTTTGTTCCGGACTTTTTCCATTGGTTACACCTTCGGGCGGGTGTTGTATCCTATTGATCTCCGTACATAGGACCGGAGGAATGTTCTCTTTCTCCTTTTTGTGTCCTGCATGATTTAATGATCGAGCCTCGGGTGATGCCTTGAAGTCTTGCACCTTGGCCCTCTGGATACCATTGGCTGACTGCATCACATTGGTTACACCTTGGCCCTCTGCAGAACTTGCCTGAAAAGCAGCTGGTCTTGCTTCCTCCTTAGACTGAGTTGCCAGAATATGTGATCCACTTGCTTGACATTGGGAATGAAAAATACCCGAAAGCTTTGGATCTACTCCTGTAGGTACTGCCTCATCTCCAACTTTGCTTGTTGAGCTTGATGGTGTACTCTTTACAACCTGTGTTTTGGCATTCCCATGAATTGCCTCTTTTGTTTCAGAATTTGCTTGTTGTTGCTGCTGAGAAGGACCAGATTTTTTCATGGCTGACTGCCTTGGCTTTCCCCCTTGGCCGTAACCGGGATTTTCGGCACGATATGCTTGCGGATGCATTGCTGTTTTGTTCATCACAGATGGCTCCAATACGAAACTGACAGTTTTCTTCATCTTCTTTGATGGAGGGAGTGGTGGTAGTTGGTTTCGACAAGCAATCTTCTGTTCTGTAGCTTCATTTAGAGCGGCGCCAAATTGTCTCATTATTTTCTGCCGAGTCGCCTTTGGGCATATTTCCTTGGGGTTGAATGTGAAGCCCAAATCCAAGTCTTCCCCCCTCAGCAACTCTTCGAACATCCTCTTCGCTTCGGTTGCCATGGTTATGTCATCAATATCCCACATTTCTTTCACTTCAAAAAAGGGAAACGTGGTTCTTGGGAAACAGCAGTTTTGAATTCTGTCAACACAATGTTTTTCATACAGATGCTATCTGCCTCATCCAATCCTTTTGCCTTTCTGTCCTTCTTCTTTTCAATCAGAAATTGCAGCGTGCATTGTTCATCATCATTGTTGCCTGTCTCCTCATCTGCGGGATCCTCGTCCCGATCGGAGCCACCATTGCTGCCTGAACCACCGTTGCCACCTCCGCTGTCATCTTCATCATCTTCATCCTGCTTCCCTTGCCCATCGTCTTCCTTGTCTTTGCCATCCCCATCGCCTTCTTCATCGTCATCGTCCTCCTTTCCTTCATCATCTTCTTTTTTGTCATCCTCTTCTTCTTCATCATCATCATTGTCCTTGTTCCCCTCAATTCCGTCTTTCGTCCACGTGTCAACCGTGAGGGCCGGTGCTCCCTGGCTACTTGATTTCCCCTGAACTCCACTTGATCCATCATGACCATCATCGCTGTCTGAACTTTCATCGCTGTCGCTTTCATCACTACCTTTATCTCTGCCATCTCCCTCGCTTTCACTGTCGGCTGCCTCGCTGTCGTCGCTGTCTGAATTAAACTCCTCCTCCTCACTTGGTAAGCTGTCTCTTCCGGCTGGTACTCGCTTGCTCCTTCTGTTAGACTGCCGCCTGCTTGTCTCCGCAGTAGTAGGGTCTGCCTCCTTTGTCCCCCATTCATCATCATCTATCTTCCCAATCCCAGTTACGAGCTTCCCCACTGCATGAGACATTACGGAACACATTTCGTGCACCAACCCTGTGAGCTTCTTTTGCTTCTGTAAAACATAAAAGTGGATGGTAGAGAACATGATAAGTACATATCTTCTATTGAAGATTCTGAAAGAGAATGGTTGAATGTACAAATGGCGATAAAAAAGAGAACAACAGTGAGAGCAAAAAACCAGTGCTCGATAACTTACTGATTTGTCATATGACTCGGGCAATCTTGCAGCAACAAATTTGGTGATGTGGTCCATACTGCCAAACAAGCTATCATCCGCACACCGAGAAAACTCCGTCTTGAGCTGGTGGTTTATAGCAAAAGAAGATTAAAAAAAACTATGAGTGACAACAATTCTGGCACTCCCATACCAAAAAAAGAACTGAGAAATGAAGAAAAACAGTACTACTAATAGTCTTTAAATTCCTGCAACCATTATGACACTTCCCCCCCCTTGTTGCCTACTATTAGTGGATATTGTAATCAACAAAAATGAACAACTAGTATGCAAGTTGCTAGTTTTCAGAACATAAGTTGCTTAGGTGGATGTATAAATTTGCTACTTTTCAACATGTAAATTGCACAGACAAAAAAAAGAGCTAAAAAAGATGTACTCCAGTAGCTACTGTTAGAATACAATAACCCAACAAATCCTTCCTGTGAACATAATCCAACTGTGTGCATGGCAAACAAAAAAGTCTGATAACTACTTGGACCTACTTGAAATATATGTATGGCACTTGCCCAAAAAGGTACATTAAGTTGCATGCTCTTTCAAAGTGAATTGCCTACTCTAAAAAAATGGTAGTGTTGCCTAAAAACAATATGACAATAAATATATATCCTAAAACATAAAAATTGAGTTACCCGCAATTGGCCATATTCTCCTGGAGCCTTCCTATCCTTCTTGATAACTTTGGAGATTAAATCTGAATTCCAGACAGAAACCCTTGGTACCAAGTTCGGGATTGGCTCATCAACATCCAAAGAGTCTAGGTACAACAGCTGCGTATAGACAAGGAAAAAAGAACAAAAATGTTTAAGTTACCTAATGATTGCAAAAAAGAAAAAGAAAAGATAAGTAAACAATTGATGCTTAAAAAAACAAAACAGCTTGAAGCACTTACAACAAAGGTGGAAAACACAACAACAAACAGCCTTCTTGTTAGCACGCTCCGAAGTGAACGCAAGCTTTAATTGATCAACAACAAACTGGCATATATTGGTTTCCGTTATTCCATTGACATCCATGACCGCCGGGAAACTCTTTGGGGAAATGCTCAAACTAGTTGAAGGGGCAAGGAAGCACGAAAAAACAAGAGCTAGCCAAGCGTGGACAAAGTCATCATCATGAGATCCTCCCATGTCTACGATCATCTTGCACTATTCTGTGAGGGTTGGGGAGTTCTTCGATGTGATGTTGTAAATACTGTACATTGCCTTTGTGATTTCAGGCCGATTCTCGAAGCACACCTTCCTGCCCCTGTTGGGCAAACCCCATATCCTACGGACACTAGCGGCATCTACAGGAATCTTCCCCCTTTCTGGAATGACTATCTGTGAAATCTCCGGGTCGTAATGCTTCATTATCCACTGGCTAAAATCTCCGGGCATGCTACTCGCTGCAAGGTCCAGAATGCCGCCAAATTCTTTTCCGATGATGACACCCTTTTGGTCAGGAACTAAGTCCTTGTTCAACTTGAATAGCCTTGCAGGAGATGCCCTGTTCCTACGACCCTATTGCACATAAGGAAAAAACAGAAAAAGGGAATTAGCAAAAAGGAAGGGAAAAAAGGTTCATCACAACATAGGCAACTTATGCATCATGCTGGGCAACTGCTGAGTGAAACTGGGGCAACTATGCAAAATACCTCAGTTCCTCCCGTTTTCTGGCGTTTTGCTTTTGGAGGTTGCTCGACGTCTGCACATTCGACATTTTTATTCCCAGCATCTGCAGCTTGGCTCTCGTTGCTATTGTCATTACTAATGATATCGTCAGGGCGCTTCCCCCTTACAGCTGCTGCTTTAGTTCTCATACGCTTGCACCCAGTTATTGGTGCACTGCTCCGTGGCTGGAAGATAGAAACCACAAAAATAAATAAAAAATGGAAAACAAAATCTCTTATGTACAGTAAGAACATAAAAAACTCCTGAACATGTGCACACTTGTGTTTGATGCTCTTCATCCCCATGAGATGCAAGGTCGTCATGGCTTGATCCAGCAGGTCCATCCTGTTTTGACTTATGACTTGTCCCAGCCATCTAATTTCTGCTGCATATTTAAAGGAACAGCGATTTAAAAAAAGTGGGCAATGAAAAGCGTCGTAAACTATCTGATTCTCAATATATGTTATAACATTAATACAAAAGTACATATAAAAAACCTAAGTAAAACATCACTACAAGGAACAACAAACAACTATTGCACATCAATTACCAGGCAACGCATGTTGGCATTTTAGGCAAACGGCTAAAGAAAGCTTGAGCAAGTTTGAGATTACACAAATGCAGTACATATGGTGGCTGCTAGGCAACACATGTTGGCATTTCAGGCAAATGGCTGCGAAAGCTTGAGCAAAAGCCAGGCATTACACAAAAGACACTAGGCAAAAAACGGTTGATGGCATATTAGGGCAACTGACTAACAAAACCTTCAGAGCCAGGCACACTAGGCAACAGTTGAGGGCAATTCAGGCAACTGACTAGCAAAACTCCAGCAAAAAAGCATGACAACTAAGTCACAAAACTTAAGCAAACTGACATACATATCTACAACTCAGTCGAAACAAACACGAACGTCGAACCACAGCACATAAACCTAATACACAAATATTTCAACAACATGAACCTATAGCATAGTTCCATTTGTTGCATGACAAAAAGGTGCTAGGAAACTATATGAGCATCCTATGAGTAGTTGTTGCGCAAGTCAATAGATCACCAAGCCTTGAATGCTCACCAGCAACAAAACCAAATCTAACGAGTGCTTAATCCGTTTCAAATCACTTACCCCTATGCGTAATCTCTTCCGAATCTCTTACAATGGCAAAGGTATTCAGTGATTTCGCCCCAAAACTCACGAGATCTGACAAGCATACACAAACTGGGATCGAGATGAACTGACCTGCGATTCTGCCTTCCGCCAACACGCAAGGTGATTCTGCTCCTCCGCGCGAACCACACGGCGAAGACGCGCGTGTCGACCCTTCTCGCCCGCGTCTCCGACGCAGCAGCGCCTTTCGCCTCCAACTGCTGCTGTTTGCTGCGGGTGTAGACGAACAGTCCCGGTCGCCGCACCGACGCGCGCGTCGACCCTCCTCGCTCGCGTCTCCGGAGCTGCAGTGCCTTCCGCCTCCGACGGCTGCACCGACGTATAGCCCCAATCGCCGCCCCCGACGAGCGCCTGGCCTGATTAACCACTCCCTGCACGCCGCGCACGCTGTCCCTTCGTCACTACGCCGGAGGACGGCCGCCGAATCGCCGCACCGCCGCCGGCTGCTGCGGATTTGGTTGATTTGGGAGGAGCGCTCGGGGACGGTTTCGAAATGGGGGGACGGGGAGGAGACGGAACTGTGGAGGGAGGGGGAGAACTGCCGGGACCCACGACCGCTTCTCCACCCAACGGCCTCTTCCGCACGACGCCACGACCAGGTGCCACCTGGCGCAGACGACGAGGCAAAGCGTTTCTCCACCCAGCCGCGCGATGCCGATCCGACGGCGCGCGAAAGCGTGTGCTGGCGCGAGCAAACGAGCACTCGACCACTTTTTAGGATTTAGGATTTACAAAACTAGGGGTAGGAGAGGGACGGTGTGAGATTTGGCTGGGGATTCCCCCGGACTTGGTTTTAGATGTAATTTTGGATGAGGTTCAAATTTTGTTTAAATAAAATGGCAAGTTTACCCCTAAAAAAAAGTTCTGCTTTGGCCGTCATTTTTGTCTTGGCGAGATCTCCATAATAAGATCAGTGTTCATTACATTTCTAAAAATATATTATTTTTTTGCATTTTTTAAACTTGACTCAAAACTTGATGTACTGGAAGCATGTGCATGCGGTACGCATGTGTGAGCGAGAGGCAGATATATCTCACCGACAAATTACCAAACATGTAAATGTTACACTCTAGTTTCGAGTTAAGTTCCAAAAAGCATAGAAAAAATTGAAAATATGGCCAATATTCATATTAATTCAAATACATTATCAAAGCAAAGAAGGCAGTCAAATGGTTCCGAAATGACACAATTCACTTAAAATATATGACCCCTTTTTTCTTTCAAGAACACACACACA
>NC_057813.1:701265326-701268474 GCF_018294505.1 Triticum aestivum
GGAGAGGGGGATGTGAAGTTCATACATATTTATACGCGGGCAAGCACCGAACAGTTTCACCTTTCTTTGAAAACAAATACCATAGGGAACAACAGCCAACGATGAAAAACACCACCACGCCCAGCATAATAAGTCCAACCTAACATAGATAAAACCAAATTGAATCAATTGACCGTTATAACCGAGAGTCTTAGAGCTCCTAGCATGCAGGATAGCAAGCAAGCATGCACTATGTGTGTATTGCGCTAGCAGTTGTTTTTCTTGGTCGGTTTTTCAGCAAACTTTTTTTATGTTGGACGATTTTTATATTGAAATATTTCCCAAAATTTTAAGAAATACTCTTTTTAGGTTTTTTTTAAGAGATACTCAGGATTGCGAGCAAACGCACATGGTTCCGGCCGTACACCCATGTAGGGATATATGTATATTGCGTCTGAAATTTTGTCCACTCCGTTTTTCAATTGATTTTTTCATTTCTTTTCATTTTTCCATTAAACATTTATATTTTTTAAGAAAAAATTATGATCTTCTGTGAGTGCAGAAAAATGTACGCAAAATGTAAAAACATACACGAATTTAAATGTTTGTAGACTTAAAAATTGTTCATGAATAAAGAAAAGGTATTCATGAATTCTCAAAAATATGTATGAATTTTATAAATGGTCCCCAATTTTATAAAATTTGGTAAATTATTTATAAGTGGTCCCCAACTTAAAAACTTTATAAATGTTCACAATTTCGAAGAAATTATTTATGAATATGAAAACACATTCACAAATATAATTTCTATTCCCAAATTATAAAAACAATATCCATAAATTAAAAACATATTCACAAATTCAAATTCAAATTAAAAGTAATACAAACATAACAGAAAAATAAAAAATGAAAATGAAAAAGAGAGAAAAACCGAACATAACCTTTCCAAGACCGGAAGGACTGTTGTACATGGCCGGTACAATAGCACCCCGTAGCGGTCCGCGTTTGCTGAAGCACCTTCATGGTATGCATGAAATACGAAATGACACAATAACCCTAGGAAAAAATGAAATTAATTCCACGACCGAAGAACGGCTGGGCAATGTGCGCTACCCTTCGATTGAAATCACAATGTCGGAGCCCTATACTGACCGCGCGGGGTGTCCCCGTGTGTGCCACCTTCTTCAATATGTCTGTTTTCTCCACCAACACCCATTTAACGAACGAGCCCGCCAGTTATAAGCATTGGTACCCATTTAACGAACGAGACCACCAGTTATAAGCATTAGTATTAAGTTCAGTCTTCGTACCACCCACAACATCAACTATCAATCGCTGATGTACATCATATTGTCTTAGCCTTGGCACGTAATTCTTGACATACCCGCCCATAATAGAACAAGAAAACACAAATTAATCAACGACGGGCCAGTGCACGGGCGCCCTGCTAGTTTTTTTTCTTTTTTGAGCATCATCAATTTAGTTCCTCGTAAAATAGACATATCGTTTACAATTTGGGGAAGAATAAAGTCAGGGGTATTAGAATCCCAGAATTCGGACGAGCTAGAAATAGAAGAGTGTTTATCTAAACTATCGGGAACCGAATTAGTTTCTCTGCAACAGAAGCGGTAGTCCAAGACTTGGGAAGTCCAAATCGAGATGAAGCCACATCAGGACCCATATAATCAGCTGCTTTTTTAAGGGGTACCCATATATTCAGCTGATCGGTGCTAGTACTGATGTAGAGAGTGTATACTGGACCTGACACTGGTTGCGAGACTCTGTCACGGTGTCCATAACTAGCCTTTCCTCTCTTCTTTCACAGGGTACATAACGTAAGATGATGGATTCGTTTGGGTACGTTTTCTTTTTTTGAGAAACTTTGGGTACGTATTAGTTTACTTCAGATGGATTGCTGGAACAAAAGGCCCATCGACGCCTCTGGACCGGTACCTCCTCGTTAATAGGCTTATTGGCCCAGGCGTGCGCGTCCCTCTGGTTGGGCCAACAGACGCAGCCTTCGACTCGTGGGTGGAATAGTCCCGCATCGCTCTCGCACACGGGCAGAGGCGGTTCACAGATCAATAAAACTAGAGACAATGTTATCCTCCAAAGCATACCTTTCTCGGCCTCTCCGCTAAGATCAAGTGTAGTATTTGTTCTTATCAGTTTAATATCTGATATATGGATCTTCGGATTCATCCCATGATATTAATTTAATTTTTTGTGGGGGAGGGCCCGCCACAGCAGCTAGCTGCTGGGGCCCTCAAGCGTCGCCAAGCCTTGGACTGACGCAACCCAACCAAACCAAAAATCAAAAAGATTTATGTACACTTGTGACTGAGAATTGTAGTCGTCATTGGATTAATTTGGACACTGTTCGATCATGTTTGGCTGAGTTGATTACAAGGTTGCATGTTTCGTCAACAATATATGCACGCAACTGGTAGATCATAAATTTATTCCCCATAAATAAAGAATATGTTTATTTCCCGCATAAAAAAGATCAAATCTTGTTGCTCAGCCAAAAGAAAAGGAGACCATTATTATTCATCATGCGGTGGTCTGGCAGCTACTACTACTAGTCTACCACAAACAAGTCTGGTCTAGTTGTTTCAGTGCACCAGTTCTCTTCCGAAGAGCCCAGCGATGGCTCGCCCAGGGTCCGCTTGCTTCACCAAGGATTCGCCTACCAAAACCTACACCATCAACGGGAAAGTTTATGTGAGTCGAACATGATTCAAGAAGGCATTCATAGAATCAACAGAGCTAGACTAGCAAGGAACGTTCATGTAAGTCAAACATGATTCAATAGGGCATTCATAGAATCAACAAAAGTAGACGAGCAAGGAAAGGCATCTTTTTGGTGAACGCATCATCTATAGCATATATTTTGTAGCCCAAAACTGAGGTACATTGAAACTTGAAAGAAAGAAAAAGAAAGACATAGGCGTGGACAAACTGGCAGACATGTGTACACAGCACAGCTAGAGAGGGGGAAAGCAAATGAGATGAGACTACTGAGTGATTCGATATATATATGCACAATTTTTTTTGTCACGCAGAATTTCTGTATCAATCCATAAGCAAACGGATAACTTACAGCGGAGACTCCAGCATTCTGCACATAAGCAACATCATCTGGGGTGAATAGCCCTGATTCTCCAAC
>NC_057813.1:701268684-701329467 GCF_018294505.1 Triticum aestivum
ATGATAGAATCAAAAGGCCCTTGCCAATTCATGGAATTTGCGATCAAAGTCCAAAAACGAACAGGATATATGTCCGACTTTGAGGTGCATGCAACATTCAGCATCTCGCGACAATAATAGAACTTTAGATAATACCAACGTTTATAACCATGTAAAAGAGAATTGTGTAGAGTTCCATGTGTGTAAATAATTTGTTCCTGGTTTACTTTTACTCTAAATTTTGTTTTCAGCTATGTTAAGACAGTAATCAAAGTGAATTCAAGTTTATGGGTTCAACAGACTGAAAAGTACGTCTTTTAAGGACTTTCATGCCGTATGGCAGTTAATTACAGTATGTCTATAACCATTCAGCAATGCCTTTCAATCAGAGCACAAATATTAAGAGACGAACTAATGTTTTTCTTCAGTCAAAACACATACATGCATATAAGACTAGAAAAGAAGTCAAACATTAGCATGTGACAGTACCAATATTCCCTTCTCCCTGATGGCATTGCCATGCTTCTCCAGCAACGTCTTCGTGTTCGAAGTATCCACTATAAATGTCTCTGCATCATAAATATTTTTTGATATAATAAGAAACACGATCGATTGACCAGATAAGGGAAAATTCTTGACTCAGGAGAAATGCAAATGTGATGTGTCGAAGTTTCTAGCATATGTTTACTCAATTACTAGACAAAGTGAGCACCAGAAGAAGCTTATACCAAGACTACGGTTGTTGATGCCAATAAGCTGAACACCATTTATCGCAAGGATACGCTCCATCTCTCTTTCATCATGAACCTAAAATAAAAACAAAAGCTTAGTTTCTGCAAACTATAAAGATCAGATCACATGCAATGTGTACCTTCAAGTACAATTTCATAATAATTACTGTTATTTGAGAAACTGAAACATATGTCAAACCTCAATAAGAGCCGTCAATCCCAACTCCTTGCATATTCGAAGGAAGTATTTTATGTCGAGATCAGTTAGCACAGCAGCAATTAGCAGAACTGCATCAGCACCCATAGTACGGGCATAATAGATCTGCCATTTGTCAACGACGAACTCTTTGCACAGAAGGGGGCACTGCATTTACAGCAAATGTAACTGTATGTTGAGAACAAATGCTGACCCAGAAAAATCCTCTTCACATTTAACGAACATATATATCTATTTGTCATTACCTTAACTCCTGCTTTGCGCACCTTCTGAAGATTCTCGAAACTTCCCTATAGAATTAGATACATTTAGCTAGCCCAGTAAACACAACATCTACCATCCTCACAAACAGATACAATTTTAAACAACGAACCTGGAAGTATTTCTCATCAGTCAAGATGCTCAAGCATGCAGCTCCATGCTTTTCATAAGCTTGAGCAATTTCAACCTACAAATTTTTTTAGCGCTAGTTATTTCACAAATAATCTTTGAAATCACTAGAGCTGATGGCAACTATGAATGAGCCCAGAACTCACAGGATCAAAGTTCTCCCTGAGTACGCCCCTACTTGGTGACGCCTTCTTGACCTCAGCGATCAATGCTGGCACCCCATTACGCTTGTGGGCTGCTGCCAAAGCACCATAGAAGTCTCTTGTAGGAGGAGCCTTCCCTGCAGACTCAATCACCTCATTCAGAGGATTTCTGGCAAGCCCCTGTAAAAATTAATAGCATCCATCATATATATGACGCCATACCCCCTCACATTAGAAAAACATACACAGGCATATGCCATTTGCCGTTTCACATTCGAACCACACAGATTGCAGAATACCCTGTTGCCATTAGAAGTAATAGCACTATCATGTAACTTAATTGGTTTTCCTACTATTAAAGTGGATGATCGAAAGGAGCCTCCGATCAGTAACCCACAGGATGTATGAAATCCAGATTGCACATGCATGTCCATGTTATAAGTGGAACACTGTCAGTGGTTTCAGTTATGGGTTCATCACAAAATATGTGAAACTCATGTTGTGTTCCAGACAAAATACATGTGTATGGATTTCAACCGAGTGCTCCTTGTAAAATTCTGAGAATGGACATGCATATTTCAAATTGTGAAATGGTTAACATTGTAGTTAAGCAATACCAGGTCCAAATATAAGCATGAGCATGACCGACAGAGCAATAAGAACTTTCCTAAACGCAGAGCAACCTTAGGTGGTGACAGAAATGCATGCACTGTATCGTACCTGGGCCACTTCGATCTCCTTGTCCCAGATGATCTTCTCGAGGATGTTGCGGGGGGCGCCCATCTCGGCCTCGATCTCCGCCATGGAGGCGGCGGGGCGGCCGTGGCGGCGGATGCGGATCCCCTGGCAGGCCGCGATGCCGCTCTCGGACTTGCCGCTCTCCCACTGCTCCAGCTCCACCGCGTTCAGCATCTCGTCCCGCTCCAGCGCCTCCATGGTGTCCTGAGAACACAAAATCGAATCCTGTTAGTACTATGAGAGACAGCAGATCGAGCCGACAGATTAAAAAAAAAAACAGGGCGAGGGATAGCAGAGCAGGCCGCACCCTGGGGCCGCAGCGGAGGGGGCGGGCGCGGGCGGGGAAGGCGGCGAGGGCGACGCGCCCGCGCGACGGCGGAGGGGAGCGGGCGGCGGGGGAGGGGGAGGGGGAGGGCCTGAGCGCAGGCGAGGCGAGGAGGGCTTGCATCGCGCGCGAGGAGCAGTGGCGGCGGGGGTAGGTGGGGGTTGGTGGGCGCGAGGAACAAGGTCGCCGATGTTGGGCTGCTTCGTCGCAGGGGACGGATGCCGGCTTTATAGCGCGGCGGCGGTGGGTGGCGGCGGGGCGGGGGGCAGCAACGGTCCGGGGCGGGCGTCTCCGACGGCGACGGGCTCAATCCGCTATAGTAACTGAAAGAGGATGAGGAGCAGCGCAGCACTATTTCCACGTGCCTGGTCGATCCCACGCGGGACGCGAGCCCGCCGTCCTTTCACGAGCTCGTGTCGCGGCCTTGTTTCTTTCTGTTTCCTTTTCGGAAAAAAGATTCGATTTAAACCACCGTTTTGTTCCCATGCTCTCTCCTCGACTCACTCTCCTGTAACCATTGTCATTTTTTTTGGGGCTTTGCTTCTCCCTTGTCGCTCCAACAACCCATTTTTTCACATCAAGGTGTAATTTTCATGTCCACTACTATAAAGAAAAGGTGTACCCCTCGTAAAGAAATATAAAAGAGTGGTCTAAACGCTCTTATATTTCTTTACGGAGAGAGTAATTTACACCACCTATCACTGTCGTGGTAGCCTTTATCCACACCATACCACTGTCTCTACCTCGGCCAATGACATTCCCCATTCGTATTGATGATCAACAAAAGAAAAGAGTCATAAAATGAATAAATTCCTCCATAAAATCAGTTAGAAGTTGCTACTTTTGATTGTAAAAAAGTTCATTCATCATCCCAGAATTAGGAGAAAAAAATTCCCAATATTTGGGTGGAAGGATCTAAAAGACCAAGACCGTTTTTGACAAAGTTGATTGTGACTTATTAGTCGAGCAAGCACGGCATAAAGAAAGGTTTGTGCATGTGTGTTAGGACTTGCATGTTATCTGACCAACTATGTAGAAAGTGCTTGACATTTCGTTGGTGCATCGGAAGACCAATTTATCTACTACCCCTATAAAAGTAGAAAGGGTGTAGAATCAAAACCATCTCGACCATCGAGCCATGCTGATCTGATGGTCTAAACCGTTCCGATGTTTAGCACCAAACGTATTTTGACGCTCTAATTACCCACCACAACCACATGTTATAAACATGTTTTAACTAAATGTCATCTCATGAAATTTGTCACGCAATTAACATCCTGCCAGTTATCATTTATCATCACGGAATTAATATTTTACCTTATATCAACATGCAATTCATAGTACCAAATATCAACGTGTAACTAACACTGTGCCTAATATCAATATGCATTGCACATACACGATTGCTAGTAGCGGAAAGGTGTAAAAAAGTTCCTTTTTTAGGGAATGCAAAAAAGGACTTGTATGCCAGGCTAGGTTTAGTTGGACTTGGATGGTGTGATGCCTATCAGATCATGACACAAGAGACAACGGAATCTGAACTAGACAAGCATCGTCTAGTCCATTCACTTGTTTCCTATTTATGCGCCTGGGATGGAGAGTATGTCTATATATCGCTTGTCGCGAGTTGAACACCCCGCTCGCCTGCATTGTTCCTGCATATGGAACAGGCTCAGCATGGCTATGAGATGCAAACTTGTCCCTGTGAGCAGCATAGACACGCAATGTGCATTATCTTTCCTTATGCTCTTTTTCATTTTTTTCCACTTTCTTCTTGGTCACGTCGCGTATTAAGAAGGTGTTCATTACGTAAATTAGAAACATTCAGCATGTAATACTAGAATATTTATTATGTATTTGAAATAGTTGTTGTGAATTGAAAATATTCATCATGCACTTAAAAAAAATCATTGTGTTTTTTCAAAACAGCTCATGGTGTCATTACGAAAATGTTCGGTGTCTATTTGAAAAATGTTTATCATGTGTTTAAAAATTGTTCGTTGTGTATTTGAAAAAATTGATGTGCATTTAACAAATATTCAACATGTACTTAAAAATGTTCAACGTGCATCTGAATTTGTTTAGCGTGTTTTTAGAAAATGTTAACGTCCATATGACAATTGTTTAAAAGGAGTCAACAAACATTTAAAAAATGTTCAACGTATATTAAAAAAAGTTCAGTGTGTATTATAAAAATGATCAGTGTGTATTCGAATTTTTTTTAAGATGTATTGAAAAACCTCAACATGCACTTGGAAAAAGATCTGAAGATAGGTACGCTATCTAGAAAAATGTTAATGACATATAATAAAAAATAGGTACGCTAAAACCGAGCAGCTTAAAAAGATCATGTATTTTATAGTGAAGAAAACACAGAAAAGTAGACGGCCAACTACAACAGCTAAAAGGACCAGCCCACAATTCCCAACTCTGTAGGCCAGGCCACCATAGGTCTTGCAATAAGCGAGGTTTAGCCTAGGCATGGCAGAGACAAATCCTATTCCATGCATAACGCACAAACGTGCACCCATGAAGAGAGGCCCTGCTATATGAGCTGGCACATTCCCGGATTCGCTCCCAATGGATCTTGGGGAGAGAGCCCAACACCGGTTTTTCATATATATTTTCTGCCTTTTTATTTCATTTTGTTGTTTTGTTTATCTTCTTCTTTCCTTTTTCTATTTTTTAGTTTCATGAATATTTTATAAATTAAAAAACAATTAAAATGTAGGAACACATTTGAAATCAGTAACCATTTTTGGAAATTTGGAACACTTTTTAAATTAGAAAATCATTCAAATTTATGGATATTTTTAAATTCAAGATTTTGTAAAACATTTTTTGGAATTTGAAACATTTTCTGAAATCAACAATGTTTTTGAAATTCATGATTATTTACTAAAATCAGGGGTTTTGTTGAAAGTTTTGAACATTTTCTAATTCACACTCCCTCCTTTCCTACACATAAGTCTTTCTAGAGATTCCAATATGAACTACATACATATGTGGTCCATATTGGAATCTCTAGAAAGACTTATATTTAGAAATGGGATTTGCCTAACGGCGATGAACGCGTTCGTTGGGAATTGCCTAAAAACTGCTAGTGTATATCATTTCCGAAAATAATTTCTTGCAAGAAAAAAACAGTTCCAAAAAAAATAAGATTGCTACTATACTCAGCAACTTTCCGTGTCGTTCAATTTTCCCCTTGTCGTCATCGTCAGCTGCCAAAGTGCCAAATCCAAACTTGTCTTGATCCTTTGCGGTCTCCCTATCCTCAAAACCCGCCGCCGAGCACACACGGAATCCACACGGGCGCGGGTTCTCTCTAATCCAAATCCCAACATGTCATGTCACGCATGTGGACAGTATGCAATCCCGTGGGAGGGAGGTTTCTGTGGAACAGCGGAAATGATACCGCGCATGTTTGATATACTCAGTGGGGAGTTGGCTCTTCAGATCCGTATCGACATTTTGACTGTTCAGTCCACACGGTGGATGGCGATGGCAGATGATTCCACCAACCAAGGGTAAACCTCGTTACAATTATGGATTCATCTTTGCATTGAGGACCGACGGAACATTACAATTGTCATTTATGGATTCCTATATGTATACAATGATGCTACTGGTAGACTGCTACTACTACCACGCCACGATTTGCACGGCTGTATTTTACAGAACTGATTTAGTCTCACCCGGAGAAGAAGAAAAATCAGAGAGACAAAAGCTACAGAAGCAGCAAAGGACTTCAGGCGATGGCGACGGCGCGGGAGGCCGGCGCCGGCGAAGGCGGCAGGCGCGAGCTGAAGTTTCTGTGCCGGAAGGCGTTGTCGTCCGCGTCGGTGTCGCCGTCGTCGAAGTTGAGCGCGTAGCTGAGCGGGTCGTACCTAAATTCTCCCGCGGCCGCCACGCGCCTTCTCCACTTGGCCCTGCCGCCACTTTGCGGCCTCTCCCCGCTGCTGCCGGGTGACGACGGCGAGCCGAAGCAGCCGCACACGGTGGTCCGCAGCTTGTGGCGCAGCGACGGCGGCGAGTGCGGCGACGAGGACTCCATGGTACTGTGGTTGAGCTGATTGATAGGAGCCGGAGATGTGGAGAGAAGAGATGTCTTGTGTGAGTGAGTACTGAGGAAGTGAGGCTGGGTGGAGAAGGAAGGCGGAGGTGGACTAAATAGGAGGAGTGGAAAAAAGACGGATAAGGACAGGGCCCGGCGACGGCGTGAAGGGCAAGAGACGCGGGGAAGCAAGCAAGCAAATCTATCGTTCGTAGCGCACGCGTGAGGTTAGACGTGAGGGTGTTCTGGGGATTTCGCAGGTCTCGCGGCTCCGGAGCCGTTGGGACGGGAGGGAGGAGGGCGATGGCAACGGTCGGTCGTTTGTGCAAGCTGTGAGAGACAGCTGACCAGCTGACCGTGATAGTAACAGTAACAGTGGTACCTTAGCTGCTTCAGTGCACTTACAGGCTTTGCTCGTTGCCTTTCAAGTGTCAGACAGTTGGCACTTTTTTTTCACTTTTGGAATTGGAGATCAACATCTGATGCTCACCCCGACGTACTCTATGCCTCCTCCATTCACGTACTACGTTCTC
This sequence comes from Triticum aestivum, assembly GCF_018294505.1. Classification (NCBI taxonomy): domain Eukaryota; kingdom Viridiplantae; phylum Streptophyta; class Magnoliopsida; order Poales; family Poaceae; genus Triticum; species Triticum aestivum. The sequence goes on from NC_057813.1 coordinate 701,275,798, forward strand.
ATCATCACACAGAAAAGAAAAGAGCATGATAAAAAGATTTGACACGGCCGAATCGATGGATGTGAACGCCGACCGAATAGGATGCCAAACCTCCCGGCCGGTGAAAGGTCTCCTGTCGTGCGGCCCGGGATGACGGACGGAGAGGATCGAGGCGTTTTAATTCCCATGATAGCGACGGCGACTCTGCTCGAGTGAGCGCTCGGTCAAAACCCCGCGGAGCAGCAAAAACATCTGCGGACATGACCGGACGTGTTTGCGGACAGTAATCGGTCACATCTCAAATTAGCTACTCTGCATTCGAGTCTATCATATTTTAACCTTCATATATTCATACAAAGCATGCAAAAAAAAAAACTACATACTACCCTAGCTAATCTTCGCCGTCGAAGATGCCCACGACGTTGGTGCCGGGCACCAAGTGCATTTCAGAGGAATTCAAGATAGGGTTTGCATTTCAGAGGAATTCCACCCAACATCCCTCACCTATGTTCTAAGATTACAAGCCGACCGGATGGCCTTTCTTCTCCGCCAAGTTCTCCTCTCTATGGCTAGCTAGTACCCATTCGCAGCCTACAAGCCGGGCTGGTGGACGAACGACCACCAGCCCATTTCCTTTGTTTGAATCCTTGTTTGCGGTTGGAGACCGGACAGTGCAATCCCGAGATTCTCAAAAAAGAAAAAAGAAAAAAAAAGACAGTGTAATGCCCGTGGAAGGGTGGTTTCTACGAAACAGCGGAGATGATACCGCGCATGTTCAGCGACCGGCCGAAGTCAACTTGGGGTGAATATGAAACATGATCGAGTGGAGGCCGAGGCCGGTCGTATAGTCTCGTTTGAATGCTACCGCGATTCGCCCCTATTTTTTCTCAAAGAAAGGGAAGTGCAGAGGAAGATTTTTCTTGGCGCGAAAGCTCCACCAGTGAACCGTGACAAACTGCACGAGTTGGTTCTTCGTCAGATTCGTTTGGTTTGTGTGTGGTTGGTTCGATATTTTTGACTGTTCGCTACTCGCTAGTCCTCTGCAGCATCCTTTTACCCACGTACTGTTTGTACATGGTTGGATACGCGCAGCCCACACGGTGGATGGTGACGGGCGACGGGAGATGATTCCACCCACACCACCAAGCCGAAGGGAAACTTCGTTGACGGTTCATCATCGAAAAATATTTCGAACAAAACCAATTCTTTATCTCCTTGTACTGTTGGCTTGCATTGAGAACTGATGGAACATTAAAATGGACTGATTGATTCTTATATGTGTAAGTACATGTTGCTATTGCTGGTTTGCTACTCCTCGGTACGTACGTTTCCCCGGCCGTATAAACTGCTTTTACAGATGTAGTCACTGATTCAGTCTCGTTCATACAGTTAAAAAGGACGATCGGTACTAGTAGAATTCAGTTCAGGCTATTGCGACGGCTCGGGAGGCCGGCACCGGCGAGGGCGGCAGGCGGGAGCTGAAGTTTCTGTGCCGGAAGGCGGCGTCCTCCGCGTCGGCGTCGCCGTCGTCGCCGCCGCCGTCGTCGAAGTTGAGCGCGTAGCTGAGCGGGTCGTACCGGAAATCCCCCGCGGCCGCGACTCGCCGCCTCCACCTGGCCCTGCCGCCGCTGCCCGGGGACGACGGGGAGCCGAAGCATCCGCAGACGGTGGTCCGCAGCTTGTGGCGCAGCGAGGGCGGTGAGTAGGGCGAGGAGGACTCCACCGCGTCCATGGAGACTTGGCTTGCTCTTGGTACTAGTGTGGTTGAGCTGAGAGGGGCTGGAGGTGTGTGAGTGAGGAGCGAGGAGGTGGAGGTGGGGATTGGCAATGGCTGGAATGGATGGAGAAGGAAGGCCGGGGAAGGCGGGACTAAATAGGGAGAAGAGAAAAGGACGGATAAGGGCAGGGCGCGGCGACGGCGTGAAGGGCGAGAGACGCGCACGCGCGGAAGCAACGCAAAGCCGCTATCGCCGTAGCGCTAGGTTAGCCAGACAGACGTGAGGGTGTTTCGGGGATTTCGCAGGTCTCTGGGCTACGGAGCCGTTGGAACGGGAGGAGGGCCAACGATGGCAACGGTCGGTCCTCGTGCAAGCTGAAGCTGTCGAGTGCGCACAGGACGCTGACCAGTAGTAACGGTCACAACAGTGGTCGCTTAGCTTAGCTGCCTCAGACTTTCTTTATATACACGCATGATTACTGGCTTTTCTCTCTTTCGGTATCAAACATCTGATGCTCACGCGGACGTACGACATACTTAGCTCAATTGCGTTCTCGTCATGTATCATACAGAAGAGAACAGGCTAGAAAGCACACGGCGGCCCGAAAGGAATAAGAAAACGGCCTCCGTTTTTTTTTTGTATGGGCAGGCAGAAATGCAGAAGAAACCGATGGATGCAGATTGCCAAATGTTGCAATTTTTGATTTTGCCAAATGTTGATAGCAAACCAATTATGCTCTAAATCTTTGAGCCAGGTGAAAGGTTCCTATCGTAAGTCCGATCTGACGGACGGACAGGGTGGAGGTGTTTTAATTCCCGTGATGCGACGGCGACTCTGCTCGAGTGAACACTCGGCCCGGTCAAAACGTGCACCTCGCCAGAGCAGAAAAATATCCTGCATCCGTACAAGTGCAAGCGCCGTTGGTTTGGTTTCCCTGCTCCTGCTCTGCACGAAGCCGCGGCAACACGCACGATCGATACATTCCGTGCGTGTTCCATGCGCACAATGCAAATCTCGTATACAGTAGTACTAGTACACACTAGGACAGCGCTAACTTCGGCATAGCTTCAGCCATCACCATCAGCACCACCTCGAGGTTTTCTGCACGCGGCGCGGCTCTATCCATTCATTTTCCAGCAGAACACCTGAGCTCATCTCGTCAGTCCACCACTGATAGTGCAATGCCCATTTAATCAATCACTCGACGCTCTAGCAAAGCCGGATCAATTTTCTAATAAGCTCAGGCTCAGCCTGCCTTGTTTTTCAGGCTCCTGAGTGCTACTAGTGGTATGCCCAGTTCAGTTGGGTATCACACCATCGGCTGGGATAAGGATTGATTCGTCACACCATCAACAAAACCTACTAGTACTACTTGACAGATAATCTATTGGTACTAAGAAAAAAAAGATCAACGAGCGGTCCACGGCAAAACCACATGCGAGATGAATGGTATCAATCCATCCGTCCATGGACATTGGACCTATCACATCCTAAATCTTTTTTTAATTCCCACATACTTGCTGCATATCTAATCGCGCACTTTATTAGTGAACTTACGCTTTCTTGGTGCCCTGTCACACAAAACAGGGATAATAGTAATCCTGCATACCATTTTGCAAAGACACATTATTATCACGCTTTCTTGGTATGCAGGGTCACGTCAACACCACGCATTCAGGTATAATAATCCTGCGTACCATTTTGCAAACACATAACCGGGATAAGGCCGGCTAACCAGGTAGGCACTAGCGGAGCCCTGTCAAACAAGCGTCAACAATCCTCTCACTGTCACTGCCAAAACAAGCTTCTCAAAACTGTACCATGTTTTGCACCCTCATCTGACAAAAAACTGTATCACAAACTGCTGTTTAAATTCCAGAGCCACGCTCTTAGTTTCGGAAGGGAACAGCCACACCCACACGATCCATGTTACACCAACTGAAACCTGGATACAGACAACTACAACAAGAGAGGAACAACAACAACACAGTCTACATAGACATGAGCAAGCCAACTGTAGATTAAAATCGTCTTCTTCTAGGCGAGGCCACCACATCCGTACGCGCAAAGTCCACGCGACCGAGGTGGCAACCACTTCGAGTTCTGACAACGAGGGTGTTCATCTGGCAATGACTCTAATCCGTCGACTCTGTGCACAACAACTTTCAGCTCAGATTGTACACATTCACTAGTTTTAAAAACAACCTAGCAGGGACAGATTACAGTGGGGGCTATACTGTATATACAGAGTATTACAGGCAGAAGTAGAACAACATTTGTGTCCCATTGGTAATATTGATCTCAGCTGGATCTGAAATTTTGTAACTGTAAACGCTGAACTTTTATGTGTTTAGCCCCATAACTTGCGCAACGCACATTGGATCCATAGCCAGGTAGATGCATGTATAACCTTACCATAATACTTCTCCTAAACAACAGTGTTTTTCACTCGGTGCACAATCAAAAAAATTGTATGTTGGATTTGCTGGCACACATCTCAGAGCAAGCTTTCTTGCGTCTTCTGTTTTTGTTTGCAGGTTTCTGTGCGGTAGGTTGTCGGGTTTTCCCCCAAAAACTGACCTGATTTTCGGGTGTTTCATGAGAGTTTTCAGTTAATTTCTGACACCCGTTCTGATACAATCTCTGGCATCCATTCTTTTTGGGAACCTTGCCTTTTACATAGTTGATTTCTGGTCTATCCTTCATACTAGAAGCTCCAAAATGGCTGGTGCATATATGCTCAAGTTCAGCATGTGAAGTAGCACTCTGAAATTTGTGACATGTCTGTCTCCCCATGAAGATGAACTTGATGGATGATTTCGAGGCTTCTCCGCAAGTTTTGAGGGGATTCGAGATTGACATTTACTCCCTCCGTTAATAAATATAAGTCCTTTTAGAGATTTCAATACGAAATACATACGGATGTATATAGACATATTTTAGAGTGTAGATTCACTCATTTTTCTCCGTATGTAGTCTAGTGAAATCTCTAAAAAGACTTACAGTATTTAGGAATGGAGGGAGTAGACAGTAGTAAACTATATGAATGGAAAAGCACATGTACTCGTTTTCCCCTTGTTGACATGGAAATCCTTCTGGACTATTTATCAGGCTGGTATATTTTGTGTAACATTGGACCGATTTGTAGGTCATTCTTCATGAAGTAACAACATCAACTTTACTACTGAACTTTTGATCGATGGTGTGCAGAGCAGTAGCATCAGCAGACAAAAAGGCCACAATCAATTTTCAAGAGCTAAATCAAAGAAGTATAGAACTCCACTAACAGTAATTTCTGTATAAAATGATAAGGTTTTGCATTGGTTTATACTAACCTATCTCACGAGTTCTTGTTGAGTTTGGTGTGGATGAAGCTTTTGATAAAAAAAGAAACCATGATACGAGAGGAATTAAGGAGACACAAAAGTTCAAGCTTGGGGATGCCCAAGGCACCCCAAGATAATATTTCAAGAAGTCTCAAGCATCTAAGCTTGGGGATGCCCCGTTAGGCATCCCACCTTTCTTCTTCAACAACTATCGGTTAGTACCGGTTGAGCCTAAGTTTTTGCTTCTTCACATGAGTTGTGCTATCCTTGCAATGTCATTTTATTTTGTTTTGCTTGCTGTTTGAATACAATACCAAGATTTGAAATTCTTAAATGAGAGAGAGTCTTCACATAGTTACACAATTATTTAGCTACTCATTGATCTTCACTTATATCTTGTTAGAGTAGTTTGTCATTTACTCGTGTGCTTCACTTATATCCTATGAGTAAATGGTTGAATGAGTTGAATGTCATAAATCTGAAATTATATATGTTTCATTTGCTTATCCCATGGGGGGTAATGACTTCACATCTAAGAAGTAGAGGTTGTAAATTTATTGAAGGTTAGCAAGCATTGTATTGGTCATTTGAACAATTCATGAAAGAATATTGAAGGAAGAGAGATTTCACATATAAATACACTATCCTAGACATCTTTTATAATTGGGAGCACTCATTAAGTATGACATGCTAAAGAGTTGATGTTGGACAAGGAAGACAACGTAATGGGCTATGTTTTCTCACATTTCAGTTAAAGTATATTGTTATGGATCATTCAAACATGTTGAGTTTGCTTTCCCCCTCATGCTAGCCAAATTCCTTACACCAAGTAGAGATACTACTTGTGTTTCCAAATATCTTTAAACCCAGTTTTGCCATGAGAGTCCACCATACCTATCTATGGATTGAGTAATATACTTCAAGTAAGTTGTCATCGGTGCAAGCAATAAAAATTGCTCTCTAAATATGTATGATCTTTTGGTGTGAAGAAAATAGCTTTATACGATCTTGTTATGGAAGCAATAAAAGCGACGGACTGCATAATAAAGGTCCATATACAAGTAGCAATATAAAGTGATGTTCATTCGCATTAAGATTTTATGCATCCAACCCTAAAAGCGCATGACAACCTCTGCTTCTCTCTGCGAAGGGCCTATCTTTTACTTTATGTCTTTTAATTTATGCAAGAGTCAAGGTGACCTTCACATTTCCCTTTTTCATTTTATCCTTTGGCAAGCACCTCGTGTTGGGAAGATCCTGATATATATATCCAATTGGATGTAAGTTAGCATGAACTATTATTGTTGACATCACCCAAACATGAATATGTTGGGAGGCAACACTATAAGCCCCTATCTTTCTCAGTGTCCGTTTGAAACTCCATAACCATTAGTATTGCGTGAGTGTTAGCAATTGTAGAAGACTATATGATAGTTGAGTATGTGGAGTTTGCTATTCCTGAAAATAAGATGAATTGCAATTGTTTGATGACTGAGAATGAAGTTTGCTAGTTTTCAAGAAAGTTTATGGTCTATGCTTTGACATGTGAATTGCTTGTTAGTTTATCGTGAGAAGTTTTATGAGATGAACTACTGTTATGACATATTATCATGCTAGAAAAGGTGATAGAAATTATCATTGATCAAACTTGTGCACCTTCTAGCATTCACATTTCATAAATTCTTTCTTTTATCATTTACCTACTCGAGGACGAGTAGGAATTAAGCTTGGGGATGCTGATACGTCTCCAACGTATCAATAATTTATGAAGCATTTAGCTATTTTATTATCTGTTTTGAATGATTACGGGTTTTATTATACACTTTTATATTTCTTTTGGGACTAATCTACTAACCGGAGGCCCATACCATATTGCTGTTTTATTGCCTGTTTCAGTATTTTGAAGAAAAGGAATATCAAATGGAGTCCAAATGGAATGAAACCTTCAGGAGCGTGATTTTTAGGAAGAATATGATCCGGGGGACTTGGAGTTCACGTTAGAAGAGCATCGAGGAGGCCACGAGACAGGGGGGTGCGCCCACCCCCTAGGCGCGCCCTACCATCTCGTGGGCCCCTCGAGGCTCCCCCGACCGACTTGTTTCGCCTATATAAGCCTACGTACCCCAAAAACATCGATTTGATGGCACACATCTCAGAGCAAGCTTTCTTGCGTCTTCTGTTTTTGTTTGCAGGTTTCTGTGCGGTAGGTTGTCGGGTTTCCCCCCAAAAACTAACCTGATTTTCGGGTGTTTCACGAGAGTTTTCAGTTAATTTCTGACACCCGTTCTGATACAATCTCTGGCATCCATTCTTTTTGGGAACCTTCGCTTTTACATAGTTGATTTCTGGTCTATCCTTCACACTAGAAGCTCCAAAATGGCTGGTGCATATATGCTCAAGTTCAGCATGTGAAGTAGCACTCTGAAATTTGTGACATGTCTGTCTCCCCGTGAAGATGAACTTGATGGATGATTTCGAGGCTTCTCCGCAAGTTTTGAGGGGATTCGAGACTGACATTTACTCCCCCCGTTAATAAATATATGTCCTTTTAGAGATTTCAATACGAAGTACATACGGACGTATATAGACATATTTTAGAGTGTAGATTCACTCATTTTTCTCCATATGTAGTCTAGTGAAATCTCTAGAAAGACTTGCAGTATTTAGGAATGGAGGGAGTAGACAGTAGTAAACTATATGAATGGAAAAGCACATGCACTCGTTTTCCCCTTGTTGACATGGAAATCCTTCTGGACTATTTATCAGGCTGGTATATTTTGTGTAACATTGGACCGATTTGTAGGTCATTCTTCTTGAAGTAACAACATCAACTTTACTACTGAACTTTTGATTGATGTTGTGCAGAGCAGTAGCATCAGCAGACAAAAAGGCCACAGTCAATTTTCAAGAGCTAAATCCAAAGAAGTATAGAACTCCACTAACAGTAATTTCTGTATCTACTTTCATCTTTTTGGTCAATACTGTACGAGAATTACTACATTTTTTCAACAATAATTATGCTACATATGGGCATGCAGTTAGGAACTGGCATTCTAATACTACAAAATCTTGGCATACTGTTCTATGCAAGTAAAATCTTTAGAGCTGCAGGTGAGCTGTTGCAGCGAGTTATTTTTCGTTTCAAGTGTTCTTTATTGTTTAGGCATATTAAGTTCTACACTTCTATGCATGTCGTTCTCATTCCTATTATTTATTTCACTCTCTTCTCTTTGTATATGTTCATCAATCTTTTCTATGTCTATTTGTCAACCAAGTCTATCATCCTTCTGTATATAAATATTTTTCATGTCAGTGTAGAAGTGATATTAACTTCTCTCTTTTTTCTGTCCCTCAGTGTTGTTCGGTGATACGTCTCCAACGTATCTATAATTTGTGAAGCATTCATGCTATTTTATTATCTGTTTTGAATGATTACGAGCTTTATTATACACTTTTATATTACTTTTGGGACTAACCTACTAACCGGAGGCCCAGCCCATATTGCTGTTTTATTGCCTGTTTCAGTATTTCGAAGGAAAGGAATATCAAACGCAGTTCAAATGGAATGAAACCTTCGGGAGCGTGACTTTTAGGAAGAATATGATCAGGTAGACTTGGAGTTCACGTCAGAAGAGCATCGAGGAGGCCACGAGACAGGGGGCGCGCTGTACCCTCTCGTGGGCCCCTCGATGCTCCCCCGACCGACTTCTTTCGCCTATATAAGCCTACATACCCTAAAAACATCGAATATGAAGATAGATCGGGAGTTCCGCCGCCGCAAGCCTCTGCAGCCACCGAAAACCTCTCGGGAGTCTGTTCCGGCACCCTGCCGGAGGGGGACCATCACCGGTGGCCATCTTCATCATCCCGGCGCTATCCATGATGAGGAGGGAGTAGTTCACCCTCGGGGCTGAGGGTATGTACAAGTAGCTATGTGTTTGATCTCTCTCTCTCTCGTGTTCTCTCTATGGCACGATCTTGATGTATCGCGAGCTTTGCTATTATAGTTGGATCTTATGATGTTTCTCCCCCTCTACTCTCTTGTGATGAATTGAGTTTTCCTCTTGAAGTTATCTTATCGGATTGAGTCTTTAAGGATTTGAGAACACTTGATGTATGTCTTGCCGTGCTTATCTGTGGTGACAATGGGATTTCACGTGCCACTTGATGTATGTTTTGGTGACCAACTTGCGGGTTCCGCCCATGAACCTATGCAGGGGTTGGCACATGTTTTCGTCTTGACTCTTCGGTAGAAACTTTGGGGCACTCTTTGAAGTACTCCCTCCGTTTCTTTTTACTCCGCATATAAGATTTGGTCAAAGTCAAACTACACAAAGTTTGACCAAATTTATATGAAAAATTATGAACATCTACAGTACTAAAACTATATAGTATGAAAATATGTTTCATGGTACATCTGAATATATTGATTTCATATTGTGAATGTTTATATTTTTTAATATAAAGTTAGTCAAACTCTATAAAGCTTGACTTTGACCAAACCTTATATGCGGACTAAAAAGAAACAGAGGGAGTACTTTGTGTTGGTTGAATAGATGAATCTGAGATTGTGTGATGAATATCGTATAATCATGCCCACGGATACTTGAGGTGACAATGGAGTATCTAGGTGACATTAGGGTTTTGGTTGATTTGTGTCTTAAGGTGTTATTCTAGTATGAACTCTTGAATAGATTGATCCGAAAGAATAGCTTTGAGGTGGTTTCCTACCCAACCATAATCTCTTGGTTTGTTCTTCGCTATTAGTGGCTTTGGAGTGACTCTTTGTTGCATGTTGAGGCATTGTTATATGATCTATGTATGTTATTATTGTTGAGAGAACTTGCACTAGTGAAAGTATGAACCCTAGGCCTTGTTTCCTACCATTGCAATACCGTTTACGCTCACTTTTACCACATGTTACCTTGCTGTTTTTATATTTTCAAATTACAAAAACCTATATCTACTATCCATATTGCACTTGTATCACCATCTCTTCGCCGAACTAGTGCACCTATACAATTTGCCATTGCATTGGGTGTGTTGGGGGCACAAGGGACTCTTTGTTATTTGGTTGCAGGGTTGCTTGAGAGAGACCATCTTCATCCTACGCCTCCCACGGATTGATAAACCTTAGGTCATCCACTTGAGGGATATTTGCTACTGTCCTACAAACCTCTGCACTTGGAGGCCCAACAACGTCTACAAGAACAAGGTTGCGTAGTAGACATCATTCGGTCACTAATCTCTGTCCTCAATCTCTAGTCTCTCTTCCTTTAGTTTTCGCTCTCTCTTCAATGTTTACTCTGTTTCTTCAGTCACTTTTTTTATGTCTTCTAATATTTAATTATCTTGTCATCAGTTTCTCATTTGATGTCTTCAGTCTACTTTCTTCTTCAGTACGTCTTTTCCCTACGTCATTCTTAGTAATTTTTAGTCCTAGCTAGGGCTGCGTGTTCAGTTGTAATTCTTCAGTTTAGTTCATTCTTTATTGTTTTTCTCGTCATTCCGTCTTTTTTTAACTTTTCTTTATATCTATTCTTCTATCTCTCTTTCTTGGTTAAAAACATAAATGATCAGAACAAGACTTCACTCAGTGTTGGGTATTTTCTTATTACCTCCAGGGACCTTTTTTGTCATTTGTTGTCTTTCATTATTATATTTTGTTCCTCAATCTTCAAACTCTTATTCTCCAGTACGTACACGTCTTCTTCCCATGTCATTCTCTGTATTTGTTTAATATTAGCTATCTGGTTATCACTTAGAGATAAGGGGTATTCGTTCAATCTTTCATTCAGTTAGTTTGATATAAGGCGAATAATTATGAGATTATCTAGGCATGATCATGTATATAGGAATCATGTCCGCGACAAGTAGACCGACTCCTGCCTGCATCTACTACTATTACTCCACACATCGATCGCTATCTAGCATGCATCTAGAGTATTAAGTTCATAAGAACATAGTAACACATTAAGAAAGATGACATGATGTAGAGGGATAAACTCATGCAATATGATATAAACCCCACCTTTTTATCCTCGATGGCAATGATGACCCACAAGTGTAGGGGATCAATCATAGTCCTTTCGATAAGTAAGAGTGTCGAACCCAACGAGGAGCAGAAGGAAATGATAAGCAGTTTTCCGTAAGGTTTTCTCTGCAAGCACTGAAATTGTAGGTGATAGATAGTTTTGTGATAAGATAAATAGTAACGAGTAACAAGTAAATAAAGTAAATAAAGTGCAGCAAGGTGGCCCAATCCTTTATGTAGCAAAGGATAAGCCTGGACAATTTCTAATAATGAGAAAGGAGCTCCTGAGGATACATTGGAAATTATTGTCAAGCTAGTTTTCATCACGTTCATATGATCCGCGTTTGGTACTTTGATAATTTGATATGTGGGTGGACCAGTACTTGGGTACTGCCCTTACTTGGTCAAGCATCCCACTTATGATTAACCCCTATTGCAACCGTCCGCAACTACAAAAGAAGTATTAAGGTAAACCTAACCACATCATTAAACATATAGATCCATATCAGCCCCTAACGAAGCAACGCATAAACTAGGGTTTAAGCTTCTGTCACTCTAGCAACCCATCATCTACTTATTACTTCCCCATGCCTTCCTCTAGGCCCAAATAATGGTGAAGTGTCATGTAGTCGACGTTCACATAACACCACTAGAGGAAAAGACAACATACATCTCATCAAAATATCGAACGAACACCAAATTCACATGACTACTAATAGCAAGACTTCACCCATGTCCTCAGGAACAAGCGTAACTACTCACAAATCATATTCATGTTCATAATCAGAGGAGTAATAATATGCATAAAGGATCTGAACATATGGTCTTCCACCAAGTAAACCAATTAGCATCAACTACAAGGAGTAATCAACACTACTAGCAACCCACAGGTACCAATTTGTGGTTTTGATACAAGATTGGATACAAGAGATGAACTAGGGTTTTGAGAGGAGATGGTGCTGGTGAAGATGTTGATGGATATTGACCCCCTCCCGATGAGAGGATCGTTGGTGATGACGTTGGTGATGATTTCCCCCTCCCGGAGGGAAGTGTCCTCGGCAAAACAGCTCCACCGGAGCCCTAGATTGATTCCGCTAAGGTTCCGCCTCGTGGCGGCGGAGTTTCGTCCCGTAAGCTTACCCACGATTTTTTCCAGGGTAAAAGCTCTGATATAGCAGAAGATGGACACCGGAGGCCCACCAGGGGGCCCAGGAGATAGGGGGGCGCGCCCTATGGGGGGGCGCCCTCCTCTCTCCTGGACAGGATGTGGGCCCCCTGGTGTATTTCTTTCGCTCAATAATTCTTATTAATTCCAAAAAGATGTTTCGTGGAGTTTCAGGGTTTTTGGAGCTGTGCAGAATAGGTTTCCAATGTTTGCTCCTTTTCCAGCCAGAATTCCAGCTGCCGGCATTCCCCCTCTTCATGGTAAACCTTGTAAAATAAGAGAGAACATCCATAAGTATTGAGATATAATGTGTAATAACAGTCCATAATGCAATAAATATTGATATAAAAGCATGATGCAAAATGGACGTATCAACTCCCCCAAGCTTAGACCTCGCTTGTCCTCAAGCGGAAGCCAAAATCAAAAAATATGTCCACATGTTTAGATATAGAGGTGTCAATAAAAATAAAATACAGACATGAGGGCATCATGATCATTCTAATAACAACAACATAAATAGATTTTATCATATGATTTCTTATGCTCAAGTAACAATCAATTCACAATGTCAAGTATGGTTCAAAAACTTCATTGGGAACTAACACACTATAATCTCAGTCATTGAAGCAATTGCAATTTATCGTAACATCAGAAAGAGTCAACAATAGAGCTTTTCAGCAAGGTCACATACTCAACTATCTTGTAGTCTTCTATAATTGCTAACACTCACGCAATACTTGTGGTTATGGAGTTTCAGCCGGACACTGAGAAAGATAGGGGCTTATTGTGTTGCCTCCCAACGTATTCACCTTTACGTGATGTCAACAGTAATAGCCCATGCTAACTTACATCCAATTGGATATATATATCAGGATCTTTTAAACACGATGAGCTTGCCAAATGATAAAATGAAAAAGGGAAATGTGAGGATAACCTTGACTCAAGCATAAAGTAAAAACATAAAGTAAAAGATAGGCCCTTCGCAGAGGGAAGCAAAGGTTGTCATGTACGTTTAGGGTTGATGCAAAAAGTCTTAATGCAAAAGAACATCACTTTATATTGCCCCTTGTATGTGGACCTTTATTATGCAGTCCGTCGCTTTTATTACTTCCACAACAAGATCGTACAAAGCTTATTTTCTCTGCACTAATAAGTCATACATATTTAGGTAGCAATTTTTATTGCTTGCAACATGACAACTTACTTGAAGGATCTTACTCAATCCATAGGTAGGTATGGTGGACTCTCATGGCAAAACTGGGTTTAAGGGTATTTGGAAGCACAAGTAGTATCTCTACTTGGTGAAAGGAATTTGGCTAGCATGAGAGGGAAAGGCAAGCTCAACATGTTTGGAAGGTCAATGACAATATACTTTAACTAAGATGTTGGAAAACATAAACCATTAAGTTGTCTTCCTTGTCCAACGTCAACTCTTTTAGCATATCATACTTAATGAGTGCTCCCAATTATAAAAGGTGTCCAAGATAATATATTTATATGTGAACCCCTCTTTCCTTATCACTTCCTATTAATTGCAACGATGACCAAGGCTAAGTTTATCAACTCGCAACAATTTTTATGCCTCATAGTTTCTATGTGTGAAGTTATCACTATCCATAAGATCAATATGAACTCTTTTATTCTTTCTACTTTCTCAAGATCATAGCAACATAGCAAAGCCCTTGACTCAACACTAATCTTTATTATAGATAGCTCACGGACTTGATTACAAAAAGAGATCACAAAGCAAAACTAAACTACTTGATATCAAAACTTCAAACTACTAGATCAAGATACTACTAAAAGGATCGAACTAAATAAAGCGGTAAATATAGGAGTGTGATGGTGATACGATACCGGGGCACCTCCCCCAAGCTTGGCAGTTGCCAAGGGGAGTGCCCATACCCATGTGATTATGTCTCCTTCTTCACGGTTGGTGTTATGATCTTCTTGGCGATGATGCCTTTCAAGATACGGTTCTCCTCCTCGAGCTTGTTGACTTGTTGTTTGAGATCCATAATTTCTTTACGGAGCTTGCCCGTAACGGCCAAAGCTCCTTTTACCCAAGGATGCTGCATAGCCTCTGGAGAACACGTAAAACTCCTTTTCATATTTTCATAGGAAAGAAATCTAAAGTTGGAAGGGGTGACCGAAGTAGGGATAGCCAGGCCAGGTAGTTCCCCCATCATGAATTCTGCTTGGAGGCGCGAGGTAATTTCTTGATCTTCTTCCATGTCATCTATCCTTTTCAAATCAGGCTCCATCTCGTCCTCCGTTGATGGTCCAAAGTGATAAACATCGCTATTTGCTCCTGGACCAGGTGTTGGATGAGACACCCGGCTCTCCCCGACTAACTCCTGAGAAGACATCTTGCCTTTATTCTGCAATAGGGACAGCTCGAAACGAAAACAGAGGATATTTGCGTGATACGATGGTCAAAATGTTCGGGAGTATATATAATGAATTTTTACCGACCAAAATACGTAACGTGCAAGAAAACGGAGTCCGGGAGGCACACGAGGTGCCCACAAGACAGGGGGGCGAGCCCAGTTAGGGGGGGGGGGGGCGCCCTCCACTCTCGTGGGGGCCTCGTGTCCCTTTCGGACTACTTCTTTCTTCTTAAAATTCTCAAATATTCCAAAACTGATAAAAATTGCCATTGGAGTTGTTTTGGAGTCGGTTTACTTACCGTACCACATACCTATACCTTTTCGGAGTCTGGAACGTTATGAAAAGTGTCCCTTATGTATTCCTCAGGGGTTACGGTTTCAATAATATTAGTTTCAACATTGATAGGATTACCTGAAATATAATGTTTAATTCTTTGACCGTTTACCACCCTCGGATTTGTGCCTTCGAAGTTGTTGATTTTTATGGCACCAAAACGATAGACCTCCTCAATAACGTAAGGACCTTCCCATTTTGAGAGAAGTTTTCCTGCAAAAAGTCTTAAACGAGAGTTGAATAATAACACATAATCTCCTACGTTAAACTCACGCTTTTGTATCCTCTTATCATGCCAGCGTTTGACTTTTTCTTTGAATAGTTTGGCAGTCTCATAGGCTTGAGTTCTCCATTCATCAAGTGAGCTAATATCAAACAACCTCTTCTCACCGGCAAGTTTGAAGTCATAGTTGAGCTCTTTAATAGGCCAATATGCCTTATGTTCAAGTTCAAGAGGTAAATGACATGCTTTTCCGTAAACCATGTTATATGGAGACATACCCATAGGATTTTTGTATGCAGTTCTATAGGCCCATAATGCATCATCAAGTTTTTTGGACCAATTCTTTCTAGATCTATTCACGGTCTTTTGCAAAATTAATTTGAGCTCTCTATTGCTCAACTCTACTTGACCACTAGACTGCGGGTGATAAGGAGATGCGATTCTATGATTGACATCATACTTAGCAAGCATCTTACGGAAAACACCATGAATAAAATGTGAACCACCATCAGTCATAAGATATCTAGGGACTCCAAACCTCGGAAAAATAACTTCTTTAAGCATTTTAATAGAAGTGTTATGATCAGCACTACTAGTTGGAATAGCTTCTACCCACTTAGTAACGTAATCAACATCAAGTAAAATATGTGTATAACCATTAGAGGCAGGAAAAGGTCCCATATAATCAAAGCCCCAAACATCAAACGGTTCAATAACAAGAGAATAATTCATAGGCATTTCTTGACGTCTACTAATGTTACCTACTCTTTGACATTCATCACAAGATAAGACAAACTTATGAGCATCTTTGAAGAGAGTAGGCCAATAAAAACCAGATTGTAGTACCTTGTGTGCAGTTCTGTCTCCAGCGTGGTGTCCTCCATAAGATTCAGAGTGACACTTGCGTAGGATCTGTTCCTATTCATGATCAGGCACACAACGTCTAATAACACCATCTACTCCTTCTTTATAAAGGTGTGGATCATCCCAGAAGTAATGTCTTAAATCATAAAAAAACTTTTTCTTTTGCTGGTATGTGAAACTAGGCGGTATAAATTTAGAAACAATGTAAGTAGCATACCAAGGAGCAGTAGGAGAAGCATTAATGACCGCTAATTGTTCATCAGGAAAGCTATCATCAATAGGCAGTGGGTCATCAAGAACATTCTCTAACCTAGACAAGTTGTCTGTAATGGGGTTCTCGGCTCCCATTCAATCAATAATATGCAAGTCAAATTCTTGGAGCAAGAGAACCCATCTAATGAGTCTAGGCTTAGCATCTTTCTTTTCCATAAGATATTTAATAGCAGCATGATCAGTGTGAATAGTAACTTTGGAGACAACTATATAAGGTCTAAACTTATCACATGCAAAAACAACTGCTAAGAACTCTTTTTCAGTAGTAGCATAATTTCTCTGTGCAGTATCAAGAGTCTTACTAGCATACTGGATAACATTCTGTTGGAAATATGCCCTAGAGGCAATAATGAAAGGATTATTATTATATTTCCTTGCTCATGATAATTGTCTTTTATTCATGCTATAATTGTATTATCCGGAAATCGTAATACACGTGTGAATACATAGACCATAATACGTCCCTAGTAAGCCTCTAGTTGACTAGCTCGTTGGTCAACAAATAGTCATGGTTTCCTGACTATGGACATTAGATGTCATTGACAACGGGATCACATCATTAGGAGAATGATGTGATGGACAAGACCCATTCCTAAGCATAGCACAAGATCGTGTAGTTCGTTTTGCTAGAGTTTTTCCAATGTCAAGTATCTCTTCCTTAGACCATGAGATCGTGTAACTCCTGGATACCGTAGGAGTGCTTTGGGTGTACCAAACGTCACAACGTAACTGGGTGACTATAAAGGTGCACTACAGGTATCTCTGAAAATGTCTGTTGGGTTGACACGGATCGAGATTGGGATTTGTCACTCCGTATTACGGAGAGGTATCACTGGGCCCACTCGGTAGTGCATCATCATAATGAGCTCAAAGTGACCAAGTGTCTGGTCATGGGATCATGCATTACGGTACGAGTAAAGTGACTTGCCGGTAACGAGATTGAACGAGGTATTGGGATACCGACGATGGAATCTCGGGCAAGTAACATACCGTCTAACAAAGGGAATAGTATACGGGGTTGTTTGAATCCTCGACTTCGTGGTTCATCCGATGAGATCATCGAGGAGTATGTGGGAGCCAACATGGGTATCTAGATCCCGCTGTTGGTTATTGACCGGAGAGCCGTCTCGGTCATGTCTGCATGTCTCCCGAACCCGTAGGGTCTACACACTTAAGGTTCGGTGACGCTAGGGTTATAAGGAAGACTTGTATGTGATAACCGAATGTTGTTCGGAGTCCCGGATGAGATCCCGGACATCACGAGGAGTTCCGGAAGGGTCCAGAGGTAAAGATTTATATATGGTAAGTTGTCATGCGAACACCGGAAAGTTTCGGGGGCATATCGGTATTGTATCGGGGCCACCGGAAGGGTTCCGGGGGTCCACCGGGAGGGGCCACCCCTCTCGGAGGGCCTCATGGGCCGCATGGGGCAGGGAACCATCCCCTGGAGGGCTGGGCGCCCCCCTTGGGCCCATGTGCCTAGGGTTGGGGGGGGGGGAACCCTAGTGGGGGCGCACCCCCTTGCTTGGGGGGCAAGCCCCCTCCCTGGCCGCCGCCCCCCCTCTAGATCTCATCTAGAGGGGGCCGCCCTCCTTCCCCCTTCCCCTATAAATAGAGGGGCGAGGGGAGGGCTGAACACCTGATCCAAGGCGCCTCCCTCCCCCTGCTACACCTCGTCCTCCTCCCGCAGCAGCTTGGTGAAGCCCTGCTGGAGTTCTGCTGCATCCACCACCACGCCGTCGTGCTGCTGGATCATCATTAACCTCTCCTTCCCCCTTGCTGGATCAAGACGGAGGAGACGTCATGCTGACCGTACGTGTGTTGAACGCGGAGGTGCCGTCCGTTCGGCGCTAGGATCTCCGGTGATAGGATCACGACAAGAACGACCACTTCAACCCCGTTCTTTTGAATGCTTCCGCTCGCGATCTACAAAGTGGTATGTAGATGCATCTCCCCTTTCACTCGTTGCTTAGATGAACTCATAGATGGATCTTGGTGAAACCGTAGGAAAATTTTTATTTTCTGCAACGTTCCCAACAGTGGCATCATGAGCTAGGTCTATGCGTAGTTCTCTATTGCACGAGTAGAACACAATTTTGTTGTGGGCGTAGATCTTGTCAACTTGCTTGCCGCTACTAGTCTTTTCTTGCTTCAGCGGTATTGTGGGATGAAGCGGCCCGGACCGACCTTACACGTACGCTTACGTGAGACAGGTTCCACCGACTGACATGCACTAGTTGCATAAGGTGGCTAGCGGGTGTCTGTCTCTCCTACTTTAGTTGGAGCGGATTAGATGAAAGGGTCCTTATGAAGGGTAAATAGAAGTTGACAAAATCACGTTGTGGTTATTCGTAGGTAAGAAAACGTTCTTGCTAGAACCCAATTGCAGCCACGTAAAAGATGCAACAACAATTAGAGGACGTCTAACTTGTTTTTGCAGCAATTGTCATGTGATGTGATATGGCCAAAAGTTGTGATGAATGATGAATGATATATTGTGATGTATGAGATCATGTTCTTGTAATAGGAATCACGACTTGCATGTCGATGAGTATGACAACCGGTAGGAGCCATAGGAGTTGTCTTTATTTTTGTATGACCTGCGTGTCATTGAAGAACGCCATGTAAATTACTTTACTTTATTGCTAAACGCATTAGCCATAGAAGTAGAAGTAGTCGTTGGCGTGACAACTTCATGAAGACACAATGATGGAGATCATGATGATGGAGATCATGGTGTCATGCCGGTGACGAAGATGATCATGGAGCCCCGAAGATGGAGATCGAAGGAGCTATATGATATTGGCCATATCATGTCACTACTATATAATTGTATGTGATGTTTATTATGTTTTATGCATCTTGTTTACTTAGAATGGCGGTAGTAAATAAGATGATCCCTTATAATAATTTCAAGAAAGTGTTCCCCCTAACTGTGCACCGTTGCTAAAGTTCGTCGTTTCGAAGCACCACGTGATGATCGGGTGTGACAGATCCTTACGTTCACATACAACGGGTGTAAGACAGATTTACACATGCAGAACACTTAGGGTTAACTTGACGAGCCTAGCATGTACAGACATGGCCTCGGAACACAGAGACCGAAAGGTCGAACATGAGTTGTATGGAAGATACGATCAACATGGAGATGTTCACCGATGATGACTAGTCCGTCTCACGTGATGATCGGACACGGCCTAGTCGACTCGGATCGTGTAAACACTTAGATGACTAGAGGGATGTCAATCTGAGTGGGAGTTCATCAAATAATTTGATTAGATGAACTTAATTATCATGAACTTAGTCTAAAACTTTTGCAAAATATGTCTTGTAGATCAAATGGCCAACGCTCATGTCAACATGAACTTCAACGCGTTCCTAGAGAAAACCAAGCTGAAAGATGATGGCAGCAACTATTCGGATTGGGTCCGGAACCTGAGGATCATCCTCATAGCAGCCAAGAAAGATTATGTCCTAGAAGTACCGCTAGGTGAAGCACCCATCCCAGAGAACCAAGACGTGATGAACGCTTGGCAGTCACATGCTGATGATTACTCCCTCGTTCAGTGCGGCATGATTTACAGCTTAGAACCGGGGCTCCAAAAGCGTTTTGAGCGACATGGAGCATATGAGATGTTCGAGGAGCTGAAAATGGTTTTTCAAGCTCATGCCCGGGTCGAGAGATATGAAGTCTCCGACAAGTTCTATAGTTGTAAGATGGAGGAAAACAGTTCTGTCAGTGAGCACATACTCAAAATGTCTGGGTTGCACAACCGCCTGTCCCAGCTGGAGATCAACCTCCCGGACGAGGCGGTCATTGACAGAATCCTTCAGTCACTCCCACCAAGCTACAAGAGCTTTGTGCTGAACTACAATATGCAGGGGATGGTGAAGACCATCCTGAAGTATTTTCAATGCTGAAGTCAGCAGAGGTTGAAATCAAGAAAGAACATCAAGTGTTGATGGTCAATAAGACCACTAAGTTCAAGAAGGGCAAGGGTAAGAAGAACTTCAAGAAGGACGGCAAAGATGTTGCCGCGCCCGGTAAACCAGTTGCCGGGAAGAAGTCAAAGAATGGACCCAAGCCTGAGACTGAGTGCTTTTATTGCAAAGGGAAGGGTCACTGGAAGCGGAACTGCCCCAAATACTTAGCAGACAAGAAGGCCGGCAACACTAAAGGTATATTTGATATACATGTAATTGATGTGTACCTTACCAGTACTCGTAGTAACTCCTGGGTATTTGATACCGGTGCCGTTGCTCACATTTGTAACTCATAGCAGGAGCTGCGGAATAAGCGGAGACTGGCGAAGGACGAGGTGACGATGCGCGTCGGGAATGGTTCCAAGGTCGATGTGATCGCCGTCGGCACACTACCTCTACATTTACCTACGGGATTAGTTTTAAACCTCAATAATTGTTATTTAGTGCCAAGTTTGAGCATGAACATTGTATCTGGATCTCGTTTGATATGAGATGGCTACTCATTTAAATCCGAGAATAATGGTTGTTCTATTTATATGAGAGATATGTTTTATGGTCATGCCCCGATGGTCAATGGTTTATTCTTAATGAATCTCGAACGTAATGTTACACATATTCATAGTGTGAATACAAAAAGATGTAAAGTTGATAAGGATAGTCCCACATACTTGTGGCACTGCCGCCTTGGTCACATTGGTGTCAAGCGCATGAAGAAGCTCCATGCTGATGGACTTTAGAGTCTCTAGATTATGAATCATTTGACACATGCGAACCATGCCTCATGGGTAAAATGACCAAGACCCCGTTCTCTGGAACAATGGAGCGAGCAACCAACTTATTGGAAATCATACATACTGATGTATGTGGTCCAATGAGCGTTGAGGCTCGCGGAGGATATCGTTATGTTCTCACTCTCACTGATGACTTGAGTAGATATGGGTATGTCTACTTGATGAAACACAAGTCTGAGACCTTTGAAAAGTTCAAGGAATTTCAGAATGAAGTAGAGAATCAACGTGACCGAAAGATAAAGTTCTTACGATCGGATCGTGGAGGAGAATATTTAAGTCATGAATTTGGTACACACTTAAGAAAATGTGGAATCGTTTCACAACTCACGCCGCCTGGAACACCTCAGCGTAACAGTGTGTCCGAACGTCGTAATCGCACTCTATTGGATATGGTGCGATGTATGATGTCTCTTACCGATTTACCGCTATCATTTTGGGGATACGCTCTAGAGACAACTACATTCACTTTAAATAGGGCACCGTCTAAATCCGTTGAGACGACACCGTATGAATTATGGTTTGGGAAGAAACCTAAGCTGTCGTTTCTAAAATTTTGGGGATGTGATGCTTATGTCAAGAAACTTCAACCTGAAAAGCTCGAACCCAAGTTGGAAAAATGCGTCTTCATAGGATACCCTAAGGAAACCATTGGGTATACCTTCTACTTAAGATCCAAGGGCAAGATCTTTGTTGCCAAGAACAGATCCTTTCTGGAAAAAGAGTTTCTCTCGAAAGGAGTAAGTGGGAGGAAAGTAGAACTCGATGAAGTACTACCTCTTGAACCGGAAAGTAGTGCAGCGCAGGAAAACGTTCCTGTGGTGCCTACACCGACTGGAGAGGAAATTAATGATGATGATCAAGGTACTTCTGATCAAGTTGCTACTGAACTTCGTAGGTCTGCAAGGACACGTTCCACACCAGAGTGGTATGGCAACCCTGTCCTGGAAATCATGTTGTTAGACAACGGTGAACCTTCGAACTATGAAGAAGCGATGGCGGGCCCAGATTCCAACAAATGGCTAGAAGCCATGAAATCCGAGATAGAATCCATGTATGAAAACAAAGTATGGACTTTGACTGACTTGCCCGATGATCAGCGAGCGATAGAAAACAAATGGATCTTTAAGAAGAAGACGGACGCGGATGGTAATGTCACCATCTATAAAGCTCGACTTGTCGCTAAGGGTTATCGGCAAGTTCAAGGGATTGACTACGATGAGACTTTCTCTCCCGTAGCGAAGCTTAAGTCCGTCTGAATCATGTTAGCAATTGCCGCATACTATGATTATGAGATATGGCAGATGGACGTCAAAACGGCATTCCTTAACGGGCATCTTAAGGAAGAACTGTATATGATGCAGCCGGAGGGTTTTGTCGATCCTAAGAATGCTAACAAAGTGTGCAAGCTCCAGCGATCCATTTATGGGCTGGTGCAAGCATCTCGGAGTTGGAACATTCGCTTTGATGAGATGATCAAAGCGTTTGGGTTTATGCAGACTTATGGAGAAGCCTGCGTTTACAAGAAAGTGAGTGGGAGTTCTGTAGCATTTCTCATATTATATGTAGATGACATACTTTTGATGGGAAATGATATAGAATTCTTGGACAGCATTAAGGCCTACTTGAATAAGTGTTTTTCAATGAAGGACCTTGGAGAAGCTGCTTACATATTAGGCATCAAGATCTATAGGGATAGATCGAGACGCCTCATAGGTCTTTCACAAAGCACATACCTTGATAAGATTTTGAAGAAGTTCAAAATGGATCAGTCCAAGAAAGGGTTCTTGCATGTACTGCAAGGTGTGAGATTGAGCTCGGCTCAATGCCCGACCACGGCAAAAGATAAAGAAGAGATGAGCGTCATCCCCTATGCCTCAGCCATAGGATCTATTATGTATGCCATGCTGTGTACCAGACCTGATGTAAACCTTGCCGTAAGTTTGGTAGGAAGGTACCAAAGTAATCCCGGCAAGGAACACTGGACAGCGGTCAAGAATATCCTAAAGTACCTGAAAAGGACAAAGGACATGTTTCTCGTTTATGGAGGTGATGAAGAGCTCGCCGTAAAGGGTTACGTCGATGCTAGCTTCGACACAGATCTGGATGACTCTAAGTCACAAACCGGATACGTGTATATGTTGAATGGTGGAGCAGTAAGCTGGTGCAGCTGCAAGCAGAGCGTCGTGGCGGGATCTACATGTGAAGCGGAGTACATGACAGCCTCGGAGGCAGCGCATGAAGCAATTTGGGTGAAGGAGTTCATCACCGACCTAGGAGTCATACCCAATGCGTTGGGGCCGATCAAACTCTTCTGTGACAACACTGGAGCTATTGCCCTTGCCAAGGAGCCCAGGTTTCACAAGAAGACCAGGCACATCAAGCGTCGCTTCAACTCCATCCGTGAAAATGTTCAAGATGGAGACATAGAAATTTGCAAAGTGCATACGGATCCGAATGTCGCAGATCCGTTGACTAAACCTCTTCCGCGAGCAAAACATGATCAGCACCAGAACTCTATGGGTGTTCGATTCATCGCAATGTAACTAGATTATTGACTCTAGTGCAAGTGGGAGACTGTTGGAAATATGCCCTAGAGGCAATAATAAAAGGATTATTATTATATTTCCTTGTTCATGATAATTGTCTTTTATTTATGCTATAATTGTATTATCCAGAAATCGTAATACACGTGTGAATACATAGACCACAATACGTCCCTAGTAAGCCTCTAGTTGACTAGCTCGTTGGTCAACAGATAGTCATGGTTTCCTGACTATGGACATTAGATGTCATTGACAACGGGATCACATAATTAGGAGAATGATGTGATGGACAAGACCCATTCCTAAGCATAGCACAAGATCGTGTAGTTCGTTTTGCTAGAGCTTTTCCAATGTCAAGTATCTCTTGCTTAGACCATGAGATCGTGTAACTCCCGGATACCGTAGGAGTGCTTTGGGTGTACCAAACGTCACAACATAACTGGGTGACTATAAAGGTGCACTACAGGTATCTCCGAAAGTGTCTGTTGGGTTGACACGGATCGAGACTGGGATTTGTCACTCCGTATTACGGAGAGGTATCACTGGGCCCACTCGGTAGTGCATCATCATAATGAGCTCAAAGTGACCAAGTGTCTGGTCATGGGATCATGCATTACGGTACGAGTAAAGTGACTTGCCGGTAACGAGATTGAACGAGGTACCGGGATACCGACGATCGAATCTCGGGCAAGTAACATACCGTCTGACAAAGGGAATAGTATACGGGGTTGTTTGAATCCTCGACCTCGTGGTTCATCCGATGAGATCATCGAGGAGTATGTGGGAGCCAACATGGGTATCCAGATCCCGCTGTTGGTTATTGACCAGAGAGCCGTCTCGGTCATGTCTGCATGTCTCCCGAACCCGTAGGGTCTACACACTTAAGGTTCGGTGATGCTAGGGTTATAAGGAAGACTTGTTTGTGATAACCGAATGTTGTTTGGAGTCCCGGATGAGATCCCGGACATCACGACGAGTTCCGGAAGGGTCCGGAGGTAAAGATTTATATATGGGAAGTTGTCATGCGGACACCGGAAAGTTTCGGGGGCATATCGGTATTGTATCGGGGCCACCGGAAGGGTTCCAGGGGTCCACCGGGAGGGGCCACCCCTCTCGGAGGGCCTCATGGGCCGCATGGGGCAGGGAACCATCCCCTGGAGGGCTGGGCGCCCCCCCCTTGGGCCCATGCGCCTAGGGTTGGGGGGGGGGAACCCTAGTGGGGGCGCACCCCCTTGCTTGGGGGGCAAGCCCCCTCCCTGGCCGCCGCCCCCCCTCTAGATCTCATCTAGAGGGGGCCGGCCCCCTTCCCCCTTCCCCTATAAATAGAGGGGTGAGGGGAGGGCTGAACACCTGATCCAAGGTGCCTCCCTCCCCCTGCTACACCTCGTCCTCCTCCCGCAGCAGCTTGGCGAAGCCCTGCCGGAGTTCTGCTGCATCCACCACCATGCCGTCGTGCTGCTGGATCATCATCAACCTCTCCTTCCCCCTTGCTGGATTAAGACGGAGGAGACGTCACGCTGACCGTACGTGTGTTGAACGTGGAGGTGCCGTCCGTTCGGCGCTAGGATCTCCGGTGATAGGATCACGACGAGAACGACTACTTCAACCCCGTTCTTTTGAACGCTTCCGCTCGCGATCTACAAATGGTATGTAGATGCATCTCCCCTTTCACTCGTTGCTTAGATGAACTCATAGATGGATCTTGGTGAAACCATAGGAAAATTTTTATTTTCTGCAACGTTCCCCAACACATTCAACTTCTTATCAACTCTTTGCCCTAGAACAATACCTACAGCATAATCACTAGCATCACACATACTTTCAAAAGGTAAATTCCAATCAGGTGGCTGAACGATGGGTGCAGTGATCAAAGCTTTCTTAAGTATTTCAAATGCTTCTACACAATCATCATCAAAGACAAAAGGAATATCTTTTTGCAATAAATTAGTCAGAGGCCTAGAGATTTTAGAAAAATCCTTAATGAACCTCCTATAAAAACCGGCATGACCAAGGAAACTTCTTATACCTTTTATGTCCTTGGGACATGGCATCTTTTCAATAGCATCAACCTTGGCTTTATCACTTCAATACCTCTCTCAGAGATCTTGTGCCCCAAGACAATGCCTTCATTAACCACAAAGTGACACTTTTCCCAATTCAGGACGAGACTAGTGTCTTCGCATCTCTGCAAAACTCGATCAAGGTTGCTCAAACAATCATCAAAAGAGGATCCATAAACCGAGAAATCATCCATGAATACCTCACAAATCTTTTCACAAAAATCAGAGAATATAGCCATCATGCATCTTTGAAAGGTAGCAGGTGCATTACATAAACCAAAAGGCATACGTCTATAACCAAAAGTACCAAAAGGGCAAGTAAAAGTAGTTTTAGATTGATCCTTCGCTGACACAGGTATCTGAGAGAAACCAGAATAACCATCTAGAAAGCAGAAATGTGTGTGTTTGGAGAGTCTTTCTAGCATTTTATCAATAAAAGGTAAAGGGTAATGATCTTTCTTAGTAGCTTTATTTAACTTACGAAAATCAATTACCATCCTATAACCTATAATAATTCTTTGCGGGATCAATTCATCTTTATCATTAGGAACAACGGTAATACCTCCCTTTTTAGGAACACAGTGGACAGGGCTTACCCATTCACTATCAGCAACGGGATAAATAATACCTGCCTCAAGGAGCTTTAGTATCTCCTTTCTTACCACTTCCTTCATCTTGGGATTTAATCGTCTTTGAGGATCTCTAACTGGTTTGGCATCTTTCTCCACTGTAATTTTGTGTTGGCATAATGTGGGACTAATGCCCTTAAGATCATCCAGAGTATATGCAATAGCTGCTCGGTGCTTCTTCAGAGTTTTCAATAATCTTTCTTCTTCTTTCTCTGAAAGGTTAGCACTAATAATAACAGGATATATTTCCTTTTCATCAAGATAAGCACACTTAAGATTATCAGGTAATGGTTTGAGTTCAAACACGGGATCACCCTTGGGTGGAGGGGGATCCCCAAGAATTTCAATGGGAAGGTTATGTTTCAGCATAGGTTCCTGTTTAAGGAACACTTCATCTATTTCCTCTCTTTCCTTCATAAACATATTGTTTTCATGGTCTAGCAAATATTGTTCTAACGGATTAGTTGGAGGAACATCAATGGAAGCAAGACCAATAATCTCATCCTCACTAGGTGTTTCCCTATCATGAGGTTGTCTACTAAACTTAGCAAAATTATACTCATGAGACATACCATCTATGCCAACAGTGACAGTATTCTTTTCACAATTAATCATAGCACTAGCTGTATTCAAGAAGGGTCTACCAAAAATAATGGGACAAAAATCATCTTGTGGGGAACCGAGAACAAGAAAATCAGCAGGGTACTTAACCTTCCCACACAAAACTTCAACATCTCTAACAATCCCAACAGGGTACTTAACCATCCGGACACCCCCTAATCTAGGACTCCCTCAGTAGCCCCTGAACCAGGCTTCAGTGACGACGAGTCCGGCGTGCAAGTTGTCTTCGGCATTCCAAGGCGGGTTCCTCCTCCGAATACTTCATAGAAGATGTTGAACACAAGGATAGTGTCCGGCTCTGCAAAAATAAGTTCCACATACCACCGTAGAGAGAATAATATCTGCACAAGTCTAATCTGCTGACGTATTCCGCAGCGTGACATCACACCGCGGCCAAGCCTTTATTCGAATCATCTTACTGTTCCACCTCCGTGCGTTTAGCGAGACGGTTTCCTTGGCACGTCTTGTCAAAGCAGAGATCGTGTCCCCTTATTCCGGGATTCTCATCAATACGGGCGGGGGAACCCAACCGCGCCATTAACCGTGGCGCTTGGTAGATAAGCGAGTTTTATTAGGCCGGTGGGGGCTCGTAGTTTCGGCCGCCCATATAAGGGGATAAGGATCTACCCTTTCCATTTACGCCTTCTTCCTCCTTTGCTTATCCGTCCCTACACACTCGAGCTCCAACGCCCAAGCCCGCACTCCCCACCTCAACCTTCTCCAATCATGTCCGGAGCGGGAGGTAGATGGATGGCCTCCTCCGTCACGGAGGGGCAAATCAAAAAGTTGAGGAAGGCCGGATACTTGTCTGACGACATCGCGCACCGGCTTCCAGATGTAGGGCAACTCATCCCCACTCCCAGGCCCCATGAGAGGGTTGTTTCCCCCCCCCCCCATTTCCTCCGCGGACTGGGCTTTCCTCTTCACCCATTCGTCCGGGGGCTCATGTTCTACTATGGCCTGGACTTCCACGATCTGGCCCCGAACTTCGTCCTTAAAATCTCAGCGTTTATCGTCGTGTGCGAGGCCTTCCTCTGCATCCAGCCCCACTTCGGCTTATGGCTGAAGACTTTTAATGTCAAGCCAAAAGTAGTGGGCGGCCGCCAAGCGGAGTGCGGAGGTGCCATGGTGGGCCGAATGGCCAACGTCCTATGGCTCAAGGGCTCCTTTGTGGAGACAATAAAAGGGTGGCAATCGGGGTGGTTCTACATCACCGAGCCGCGCGACCCCAAATGGGCGGCGGCCCCCGAATTCCGATCCGGTTTTCCCACACGGCTCACCTCATAGAAAGAGACGGGCCTAACATGGGGAGATTCGGAAGAGCTGACCAGACTCCAAACCTGCGTCCAAAAGCTGGTGAACAAGAATCTCAAGCTTGTCAACGTAGTCCAGGTCATGCTTATCCGCCGGGTCCTCCCATGCCAACAACGGGCCTTCAAATTGTGGGAGTTTGATCCGGCACAACACCAAACCTTGAGCGGGCTCTTCGACACCACGTACGAAGATGCCTGGAAGGTGCGGTTTAAGGGCGCCGAGGCCCCCGCATCCACTACCGAAGATCGCGGATTCAGCTCGCGGCGTCGGGCCAACGAGGTAAGCTATTCTACCCTTTACGGGACTCTTGTCTTTCATAGTCTGACTCTATGCGGGATCTAAACTCCCCTACCTTTGACATGACTGGCTGACGAAGTCCGGGCAGGTTATCTGTCCGGCTCCCTTACCAGAAGACCCAGCGGACGCCCGATTGACGGGGTTGTTGGTTCCGGCACCTCACATGGTGCCGGAGAAGAAGGCCAAGAAGAAGGCCACGGGGACTCGAAAGAGCTCCGGCGCTTGGTGGTGTCGGATTCATCGCCCGACAACCCCGAAGCACCCTCCGCCTCTGAAGACGAGGAGGAGGAAGAAGAAGAAGCCTCTCCCCCTCCAACAGGGGGAGGAAAGGAAAGGAAGGCCGCCCCAACTGGGGAGGTCGGAGGGTCCAAGAAGAGGAAGACCGTTTTGCCGGACTACGCCTCCGATGCCGAAGACGGCGGGGAGGAATGGCCATCCAGGGTCAAGCCCCCGGCAAAATCGTAAGTGTCCGGATACCCGAATAACTTATGGCGCTCCTCTATTATTCGGTGTCTTCTAACGCCGAATTCAATTATGCAGTCCGCCCAAAGCTCAGCTCGGCGATTCGTCGAGTGGCTCCCTGAACTCGTTGGATGTGAACAACGCTTCACTTCTGACGGCCTCCTCCCCTCTCCCTACGGACGACGCCGAGGTGGAGTCCCAAAAGGGACCGAACCAGGAGGAGGTGGTCCTGGAGGCGCCGCAAGGCGACCTCCCGGACTCCAGGTCGAAAGGGGGTAAAGCCCTGGAGGGATCTAAGTCCGGCCCCGGGCCGGACACTGCTCCGGAACCATCAACAGTTCCAGAGTCCGACAGACGGCGCCTTCATAAGAAGGGCAAGCCTACGACACCGGCGACCTCCGTCCACCCGGAGGCGCCGGACAATTTGCTGGAGGTGCTTAACGGCGCCTCCATCAACGAGGAACACCGCACTGTTATGAGTGCGGTGATTCAGAAGGTTCAGTCCGCCAAGAGCGGGCTGACAGAAGCCTGTACAAGTCTGTTAACAGGCTTTGAGGTATGTGTTCAAAACATATAAAAATGTTACCGCATAGACAATAGCCCCTGATGCTCAGTTCGGCGTTCGGAAAGAAAAGCCGAGCTGAGGATCTAAAAAGATATACGCAGGAGTCTAACATAAATATGTCAATATGGGAATGCAGGCTGCGCTGCTGACCTCTGCCGCACTGACTGCGGAGGTCAATGCATTGAAGGAGAGCCTCGAGCGGTCCGAGAACGAGCTTGACCGTGCCAAGAAGAAGCTCGAGGACAAGGAGGGTATGTAGTACCGCATGTAAATGTGTATAGAAATACTTGGTTGCAAATAATGACAGGAGCAACGTAAATGTTGTAGGGGCCACGGTAGAGGTGGCGACCCTGAAGGAAGCGGTCTCCAAGGCCGAAAATAGTGCGGCCTTGGAGCGCACCGGGCGAGAGAAGCAGGAGGCGCGGGTGGCGGAGGTGCAGCAAGAGCTCCAGGCTCTCGTGGAAAAACACGAGAGTTTGGAGCGTGACTCGAAGACTCGAGAGTTCGAGCTCGCCTTGGCTCTTGAGAGTGCCAAAACCGCTAAGGGCGAAGCCCAGAAGGCCCTCCAGGAGATCGAGGCGATGAAGAAGATAGCGGCAGGTAAGGCATTCTTTATGCAAAGCAAGAATATAAAAGTAAACTATGTGTTACTTACCCGAATCCGGAGCTCTCCAGGAGCGTTCGCCGATCTGCCCCGTAGTGTGTCTGATGCTCCCGCGTTCTACCGAGCCGAGGAGGGGAGATCGACGGAAAAGGTGTTCTGGTATCAGTATGCTGAGGCCAAACATCCGGTGCCCCTGAGCGACCAGCTAAAGCAGCTGGTCGAGCTCCACAAGGTGGCCGAACAGGCCATGAAGGGCCTCATAGTTCGGCTGTGGCCTAGAGAAGCCATGCCTGGGAGCTACTTAGGTCTGGTGCGGCGGCTGGTGGACGCGTGTCCGTGGATTGAGGTCATCAAGCGCTCCGTCTATATTGAAGGTGCCCGTCGGGCCCTTGCCCGTGCTAAAGTGCATTGGGGCAAGCTGGACGCGGAGAAGCTTTTGACGGATGCGCCACCGCCGGGCAAGGAGTATCGCACGCCCGAGATGTATTATAAGGGCGTCTTGAAGGGTGCCCGCCTGATAGCGGGTGAATGCTCCAAAGTTGTAATTTTTTAGTAGACTCGCATTCGTTATCCTGTACGCTGAAAACTTTGTTCATGTACGTTAAGCAATGCTTGTTAATTTAAAATATTACCTTCTGTGCGGCCATTTATCAAATCTGAGAGATGCAAGTCGTCGGCTTCTACCCCCATGCCACGAGTGCTGGGGTGTTCGGGATAAACCTGAGCGCTCTTGTTCCCATTCTTGGGTCCATCTAGGGAGGCGCTCAGCACAACGAACCATGCCATCAGACTTATAATGCTTTATCACTCTCACTTAGCCATAGAATTCTATAATTTTAAATTTCGGCGAAACCCCTAGTATTCGGAAGACCGAGTTCGGGGCGCTATCCACGCCTAGGCCAGATAAATCCGGCTCCTCGCTCTAAGCGGCATAAGTCTTTAAGGACTCGAAAAACCTCGCGAACAGCGACCGGTCTCTCGCACTATCATGACGGTCAGTTTTAGCTTTCTCTACTGAGGTGTTAACCCATCTCAACGGGGCACAATCGCAGTAGTTCTCCCAGCGCTACCTTAGCCAACATTGCGGAACGTAAGGTACCAAAACATGGGAGCTGGGCAAACCCAACTATTGACCCAAGACATGATTCGGAGCCGATGCATATAGTGCTATAAGTTCGGGGTGCCGCACTCAGGAGAGTGTTCGGTCTTCTCACACCATGTTATGGGGTGCTTAAGCCCCTGGTGTATTGGCCGTACCAAAGTGTACGGTTGCGTAATGTCATGAATGAACATATATGTATAAAAATAGATGAATACAATAATATATAAGAGCTATGTCTTGTTTGTTAAAAAGGGCTGCTATGAAAGCAGAACGATACAAATAGTGCGATAAGCAAGAGATGGGATTATTTGACATGTCCCCCTCCAGGAGCAAGCTGCGGGACTTTAAGTAAAAGCAGGTATTTAACTCGTTATAGAGACCACCTGGACATTCGACGCGGCTTGTTCTCGCCCTGGCTGTTGCATTGTGTGTTCGGCGAGTGTATTGCCGGACAGGCCTTCCGGATAGTTGGGTCCTGAAAGTATATATATATAAAAGAAAATGGCAAAATAGGGAGCCCCTAAGTGCGGTTGAGCCGCATTCTGGGCGTGCCGTAGTTGTGCCCTTCCCCTTATGCCCATGGTATTTTCAAAGCGTAATTGTGTATGCGTGGTACCGATATCACCATCTGGCGAGGGCTGGGGTTGGGGCCGCATTGCTATGCTCGCTCGGAACGTGCCAGCCGGCTTTGTTGTAGGTTGCTTCGGGCGCGCTTGACGTTGTCCGGACGCTTAACACCCGGATTGGAGAGTTGCCTTGAGAGGCTGCTCTATACTTCCGCCGCCAGGGCCGCTGTGTGCTCCTCCGTTCGGAGAGAGTGTTCGGTGTTTCCATTTACCATGATGACTCCGCAAGGGCCTGGCATCTTGATCTTGAGATATGCGTAGTGCGGCACCACATTGAATTTTGCAAATGTGGTTCGTCCGAGCAGGGCGTGATAGCCACTGCGGAATGGGACTATGTCTTAGATTAACTCTTCGCTTCGGAAATTATCCGAGGATCCGAAGACCACTTTGAGTGTAACCGAGCCTGTACAGCTGGCTTCTACACCTGGTATGACGCCTTTAAATGTTGTCTTTGTGGGTTTAATCCTTGAGGGATCTATACCCATTTTTTGCACTGTATCCTGATAAAGCAGGTTCAGGCTACTGCCACTGTCCATGAGGACTCTAGTGAGGTGAAATCCGTCAATGATTGGGTCTAGGACCAATGCGGCGAATCCGCCATGACGGATGCTAGTGGGGTGGTCCCTTTGATCAAAAGTGATCGGGCAGGAGGACCATGGGTTGAACTTTGGGGCGACTGGCTCCAACGCATAGACGTCCTTGAGAGCACGCTTCCGCTCCCTTTTGGGGATGTGGGTTGCGTATATCATGTTCACCGTCCGCACTTGCGAGGGGAATCCCTTTTGTCCTCTGTTGTTCGGCGGCCGGGGCTCCTCCTCGTCATCACTATGCAGCCCCTTGTCTCTGGTTTCGGCACTTAACTTGCCTGCCTGCTTGAACACCCAACAATCCCTGTTGGTGTGGTTGGCTGGTTGTTCGGGGGTGCCGTGTATCTGGCACGAGCGATCGAGTATCTGGTCTAAGCTGGATGGGCCCGGAGGGTTTCTTTTGAATGGCTTCTTCCGCTGACCGGGTTTAGAGCCTCTGAATCCGGCATTGACTGCCGTATCCTTAGTATTGTCGCCGTTAATGCGACGCTTGTGCTTGTTGCGACGTGACCTGCCATTGTTGTCCTTGGTATCCGAATTGCCAGGGCTCTTGGTTATGTTATTGCTACGAGCTAGCCAGCTGTCTTCGCCCGCGCAAAAGCGGGTCATGAGTGTCGTGAGGGCTGCCATAGATTTCGGCTTTTCCTGTCCTAGGTGCCGGGCAAGCCATTCGTCTCGGATGTTGTGCCTGAAGGCTGCAAGGGCCTCGGCGTCCGGACAGTCGACTATTTGATTTTTCTTGGTTAGGAACCGTGTCCAGAATTGTCTGGCCGATTCCTCTGGCTGCTGGATTATGTGGCTTAGGTCATCGGCGTCTGGTGGTCGCACATAGGTGCCCTGGAAGTTGTCAAGGAATGCGGATTCCAGGTCCTGCCAGCAACTAATTGACTCTGCTGGCAGGCTGTTAAGCCAATGTCGAGCTGGTCCTTTAAGCTTGAGCGGGAGGTATTTGATGGCGTGTAGATCATCACCATGGGCCATGTGGATATGGAGGAGATAATCCTCGATCCATACCGCGGGATCAGTTGTGCCATCGTATGATTCAATGTTTACGGGTTTAAAACCCTTGGGGATTTGATGATCCATTACTTTGCCTGTGAAGCATAGTGGGTGTGCGGCGCCTACTAGGCTATATTGCGACGTAGCTCGGATGAGCTTTCTCTGTTGTATTCGTCCTGGCCATATTTATCATATCCGGCGTGCGGTTATCGTCCCGTGATGTGGGGCGCCCACGCGATCCGTAGATCGATCTTGTTTGCCTTGCCTTATCCTCCAATATGTCTTGCAGGTCTGTTGCGTTTCCCCGTGCTCTGGTATTTTTAGAGCGGCGCCGGGGTCCGGCTTGGATTGAGGGCCGAAGGGCCTCTCTGTCACGGCCACGGAGTGGCCGATCGGGCGCATCGTACGCTGGTGATGTAGGTTTAGTTGCTTCCTCCTCTAGTTGGGGTAGCAGCCTGCGCTTTGGGTAACTCTTGGAGGGGCGTTCGAGTTTATACTCTTCGGCCGCCAGGACTTCAGTCCATCTGTCGGCTAGCAGGTCTTGGTCAGCTCTAAGCTGCTGCTGTTTTTTCTTGAGGCTGCTCGTCGTGGCCATAAGCCTACGTTTGAAACGCTCTTGTTCGACGGGATCCTCTGGCACGACGAATTCGTCGTCGTCGAGGCTTGCCTTGTCTTCGGAGGGAGGCATATAATTGTCGTCCTCGACCTCTCTGTCCGCCGCTCTCTCATGAGGGCTGGCTCCTTCGTCCTCCTGCGCTGAATCCTGCTGGAGGGGGTTGTCTTCGGCACTGTCCGGGGTGTTGACGTCTTCGGTGCCGGATTCACCGTTCTTGCTTTGGCGGTATTTAGAGCGGCGCCGCTGACGTTGGCGCTTGGGTTGCTTCTTGGAGGGGTCGTCCTCCGCTTTTTCATCGCCATCCCCTGCTTTGGGGGTGTCCACCATGTATATGTCGTATGACGAGGTGGCCTTCCAGTGCCCTATAGGTGTTGGTTCTTGGTCGTCTCCTTCATCGGCGTCCATACCGTCGATGTCTTCGGAGTCGAAGTCGAGCATGTCGGTTAGATCGTCGACAGTGGCTACCAAGTGGGTGGTGGGTGGGTTTCGAATTTCTTCGTCGTCCGCATCCCAACCCTGCTGACCATAGTCTGGCCAGGGCTCTCCTGACAAAGAGAGAGACTTTAGTGAATCCAGGATATCACCAAAGGGCGAGTGCTGAAAGACGTCCGCGTCGGTGAACTCCATGATCGGAGCCCAATCGGGTTCGATCGAAAGGGGTGTGGAATATTCGGAGTCCGAAATGGAGTCCGGCACCTTGGAGTCACAAGCCTTGCAAAGGACTAGGCTGGTATTCGGCTCTATCGCCGTAGAGATTGCGGCTCCGGGGGCGGCGTCCAACCGTCCGTCCCTGACTGGCGTAGTTGCCTCCGAGCTGATGGTCGGAGCGGACACCTGAGCGACACTCTGGGCGCTGTCCGGCGGCAGAGGTACATCATGCCCATCGAGACAGTGCGGCGCGCTCGTCCGTGGCTCGAATCCGTCGAAGATCAAGTCCCCACGGATGTCGGCCGTGTAGTTTAAGCTTCCAAACCTGACCTGATGGCCAGGGGCGTAGCTTTCGATCTGCTCCAGATGGCCAAGTGAGTTGGCCCGCAGTGCGAAGCCGCCGAATACGAAGATCTGTCCGGGGAGAAAAGTCTCACCCTGGACCGCGTCGTGGTTGACGATCGAAGGAGCCATCAGGCCTAAAGGTGACGACACAGAGGAACTCTCAATGAAAGCACCAATGTCGGTGTCAAAACCGGCGGATCTCGGGTAGGGGGTCCCGAACTGTGCGTCTAGGCGGATGGTAACAGGAGACAAGGGACACGATGTTTTTACCCAGGTTCGGGCCCTCTCGGTGGAGGTAAAACCCTACTCCTGCTTGATTAATATTGATGATATGGGTAGTACAAGAGTTGATCTACCACGAGATCAGAGAGGCTAAACCCTAGAAGCTAGCCTATGGTATGATTGTTGTTCGTCCTACGGACTAAAACTCTCCGGTTTATATAGACACCGGAGAGGGCTAGGGTTACACAGAGTCGGTTACAATGGGAGGAGATCTTCATATCGTATCGCCAAGCTTGCCTTCCACGCCAAGGAAAGTCCCATCCGGACAAGGGACGAAGTCTTCAATCTTGTATCTTCATAGTCCGGGAGTCCGGCCAAAGGTCATAGTCCGGCCATCCGGACAACCCCTAATCCAGGACTCCCTCAATGCCCATCTAAATCATCATCCAAGAGACCTTTAACCTCGCCAAGCTTGCCTTACATGCCAAGGAAAGTCCCATCCGGACACGGGACGAAGTCTTCAATCTTGTATCTTCATAGTCCGGGAGTCCGGCCATCCGAACACCCCCTAATCCAGGACTCCCTCAATGCCCATCTAAATCATCATCCAAGAGATCTTTAACCATAGAAATACTAGGTTATACATTAATTTGCTTAGGAGGTGTATAAGTCCTAGTATTACTCTTATGAAAAATAGTCGAAGCTTTAGCATGATCTTTTATCCTAACAGGAAAAGGAGGTTTTTCAACATAAGTAGTAGGAACAATAGGATCACTATAGGTAATAGTCTTTTCTTCGACTGTAATAGGTGCAACTACTTTCACTTCAACAGGAGGATTATATTTAAACCACTTCTCTTTAGGGAGATCAATGTGAGTTGCAAAAGATTCACAGAAAGAAGCTACTATCTCAGAGTCAAGTCCATACTTAGCGCTAAATCCACGAAACGCATCGGTATCCATAAAAGATTTAACACAATTGAACTTAGGTGTCATACCTGACTCCTTACCATCGTCGGAACCCCAATCTTTCTTTCCAATAAGTCCCATTTGAAATCAATAGTCTTCAGCATATAAGAACCAGCACAGGAAGTATCGAGCAGGTTGCGATTATCAAGAGAAAGCCGAGCATAAAAGTTCTGAATAAATCATTTCCCGAGAGAGCTCATGATTGGGGCATGAATATAACGTCGACTTAAGCCTTCCCCAAGCTTGAGCGATGCTTTCTCCTTCGCGAGGCCAGAAATTATATATGTAATTACGATCATGATGAACAAGATGCATATGATAGAACTTCTGGTGAAATTCCAACTTCAATCGCTTATAATTCCAAGATCTCGTATCATCACATAGCCTATACCATGTCAATGCATCTCCCTTCAAAGATAAAGGGAAGACCTTCCTTTTGACAACATCATCGGCAATACCTGCAAGCTTAAATAATCCACAAACTTCATCCACAAAGATAAGGTGTAAATCGGGATGCAATGATCCGTCTCCTGCAAATGGATTAGCTAGCAGTTTCTCTACCATACCCGAAGGAATCTCAAAGTAAATATTTTCATGAAGTTAAGTAGGTTGAGGAGCAACTCTTTGCTCTTCTGGTTGGGGTGAAGATACCCCAAACAAGCCCCTCAAAGGATTAGTTTCCATAGTGACAAGTAACAGAAAATTTCAGCACACTGTATAAATGTTTCCTTACCAAGTTCCACTCACCAAAAGCGCTACACTCCCCGACAACGGCGCCAGAAAAGAGTCTTGATGACCCACAAGTGTAGGGGATCAATCGTAGTCCTTTCGATAAGTAAGAGTGTCGAACCTAACGAGGAGCAGAAGGAAATGATAAGCGGTTTTCCGTAAGGTTTTCTCTGCAAGCACTGAAATTGTAGGTGATAGATAGTTTTGTGATAAGATAAATAGTAACGAGTAACAAGTAAATAAAGTAAATAAAGTGCAGCAAGGTCGCCCAATCCGTTATGTAGCAAAGGATAAGCCTGGACAATTTCTAATAATGAGAAAGGAGCTCCCGAGGACACATTGGGAATTATCGTCAAGCTAGTCTTCATCACGTTCATATGATTCACGTTTGGTACTTTGATAATTTGATATGTGGGTGGACCGGTACTTGGGTACTGCCCTTACTTGGACAAGCATCCCACTTATGATTAACCCCTATTGCAAGTGTCCGCAACTACAAAAGAAGTATTAAGGTAAACCTAACCACAACATTAAACATATGGATCCATATCAGCCCCTAACGAAGCAACGCATAAACTAGGGTTTAAGCTTTTATCACTCTAGCTACCCATCATCTACTTATTACTTCCCCATGCCTTCCTCTAGGCCCAAATAATGATGAAGTGTCATGTAGTCGACGTTCACATAACACCACTAGAGGAAAAGACAACATACATCTCATCAAAATATCGAACGAATACCAAATTCACATGACTACTAATAGCAAGACTTCACCCATGTCCTCAGGAACAAACGTAACTACTCACAAAGCATATTCATGTTCATAATCAGGGGAGTAATAATATGCATAAAGGATCTGAACATATGGTCTTCCACCAAGTAAACCAATTACCATCAACTACAAGGAGTAATCAACACTACTAGCAACCCACAGGTACCAATTTGTGGTTTTGATACAAGATTGGATACAAGAGATGAACTAGGGTTTTGAGAGGAGATGGTGCTGGTGAAGATGTTGATGGATATTGACCCCCTTCCGATGAGAGGATTGTTGGTGATGACGTTGGTGATGATTTCCCCCTCCCGGAGGGAAGTGTCCCCGGCAGAACAGCTCCGCCGGAGCCCTAGATTGAATCCGCCAAGGTTCCGCCTCGTGGCGGCGGAGTTTCGTCCCGTAAGCTTGCCCATGGTTTTTTCAAGGAAAAAGCTCTGATATGGCAGAAGATGGACACCGGAGGCCTACCAAGGGGCCCAGGAGATAGGGGGTGCGCTCTATGGGGGGGCGCCCTCCTCTCTCCTGGACAGGGTGTGGGCCCCCTGGTGTATTTATTTCGCTCAGTAATTCTTATTAATTCCAAAAATATGTTTCATGGAGTTTCAGGGCTTTTGGAGCTGTGCATAATAGGTTTCCAATGTTTGCTCCTTTTCCAGCCAGAATTCCAGCTGCCGGCATTCCCCCTCTTCATGGTAAACCTTGTAAAATAAGAGAGAATAGCCATAGGTATTGAGATATAATGTGTAATAACAGTTCATAATGCAATAAATATTGATATAAAAGCATGATGCAAAATGGACGTATCAGGCAACAATACAATACGTGCCTTGCAACCCCTGCTGTCACTGGATAAGGACACCGCAAGATTGAACCCAAAGCTAAGCGCTTCTCCCATGGCAAGAAAGATCAATCTAGTAGGCCAAACCAAACTGATAATTCGAAGAGACTTGCAAAGGTAACTCAATCATACATAAAAAAATTCAGCGGAGATTCAAATATTTCTCATAGATAAACTTGATCATAAACCCACAATTCATCGGATCTCTACAAACACATTGCAAAAAAGAGTTACATCAAATAGATCTCCACAAGAGAGGGGGAGAACATGGTATTGAGATCCAAAAAGAGAGAAGAAGCCATCTAGCTAATAACTATGGACCCGAAGGTCTGTGGTAAACTACTCACAACTCATCGGAGGGGCTATGGTGTTGATGTAGAAGCCCTCCGTGGTCGATTCCCCCTCCGGCGGAGCGCCGGCGAAGGCTCCAAGATGGGATCTCATGGATACAGAAGGTTATGGCGGTGGAAATTATTTTTCATTGGCTCCCTGGATGTTTTCCGGGTACGTTGGTATATATAGGAGGAAGAAGTACGTCGGTGGCCGCCCGAGGGGCCCATTAGACAGGGGGTGCACCCTCCACCCTCATGGCCGCCTCGGCTGCTTCTTGGCTTGCACTCCAAGTCCTCTGAATCACGTTCGTTCCAAAAATCACGCTCCCGAAGGTTTCATTCCGTTTGGACTCCGTTTGAT
The DNA here is from genome assembly GCF_018294505.1 of Triticum aestivum. Taxonomy (NCBI): domain Eukaryota; kingdom Viridiplantae; phylum Streptophyta; class Magnoliopsida; order Poales; family Poaceae; genus Triticum; species Triticum aestivum. The sequence goes on from NC_057813.1 coordinate 701,315,122, forward strand.
ATTCCTTTTCTTCGAAATATTGAAATAGGCAAAAAAAACAGCAATATGGGCTGGGCCTTCGGTTAGTAGGTTAGTCCCAAAAATGATATAAATGTGTAAAATAAAGCCCATAAACATCCAAAAGGGTAATATAATAGCATGGAGGCGGCGGAATCGGCGGCGGAAGGAGCCGTCGGTGGCGATTCGATGGAAGGTGTTGCAGGTGGCGCATGCACGGGCGAGGTCTTGTGGGGTGGGCAGGCGGAGGAGGATCTCCGTCAGGGGGTAGTCTGGGATCTCCGTCAGCAGCAATTCCCCTTTCTTATCGGTGGCCATCAGGAGGTGGATCAGAGTTGGACGCCGGCGGAAGAGCAGCCAGCTGCCAGGAAGGAACCATCGGGGAGAGAAGATGGGGAGTGTGAGCGATTTTGCGTGCTGCCAAAGTGGGCTTGCTGGGTCACGGGCCACATTGGGACGAGTCCGTTTGCCATACTAGGGAAAAAATGTCGAGGCTTGGGGTTGGACTCGACAGTTGGCGAATTACGAGACCTGATACGGTCCCACAACCCAGCGGTGGTTTTCTTAAGTGAAACAAAGAAGAAATCAAGGGCTATGGAGAGACTCAAGTGGAGTTTGGGGTTTACTAAAGGAGTGGCGGTCGACTGTGTAGGCTGGAGTGGTGGCCTAGCACTCTGGTGGAGAGATCATGTGCAAGTCACTGTGAGGCCATGGTGCCAATATTACATTGATGCGGAGGTCGAGTGTGAGGGAAAGATCTGTAGGATCACTGGATTCTACGGAGAACCACAGAAAGAACTTTGGAAGAAATCATGGGATGCAATACGATATCTGAGGGCGCAACCCACGGATTTGTTTGGGTGACTTTAATGAGGCTTTGTTTCAGACGGACCAGCGGGGTGGTAATCCTAGGAGTTTTTCACAGATGGAAGACTTTCGAGACTGCCTAGCCGACTGCGGCTTGGCAGACCTTGGTTTCTCGGGCTACCCTTTTACAGTCGGCTAGGCAGACCTTGGTTTCTCGGGCTACCCTTTTACATGGGATAATAAACGAGATGGTCAAGATAACATTCAGGTTCGGCTCGATCGGGCTACATGCAATGGTAGCTTCTGATCCACATACCCGGAAACGACAGTTGAGCATATATTGACGTAGGAGTCAGATCACCAAGCTCTCCTGGTTCATGCGGTGGAGACGGCTCCACTGCTTGGCCGGAGACTAGATAGACCATTTCGATATGAAGAGGCATGGACTCGCCACGGGACATACGATGAGATGGTGGCACAAGCTAGGGAAGCTGCTGGCACAGGAGAACAAGGTCTGGGTGCGGTATGGAACAAGTTAGCCATTATGACAGGGTCGATGCAACGCTGGGCTAGAGAGGTCTTTGGTTCAATTCGGCGGCAGGTAAAGAAACTTAAAGTGCAGCTACTGGATGCAAAAAACCGAGCCCTCACGAGCGGATCATCACTAGAAGTCCGAGAGTTGGAGGAGGAACTAAGGGAAATCTATCCAGGGAAGAAATCTTGTACAGGCAGCGGTCTAGAGTTGACTGGTTACACGCGGGGGACCAAAACACGCGTTATTTTTAGAACAGAGCGTCCCATAGGAAGAGAAAAAACACGGTGAAGGCCCTAAAACACGAGGATGGTTCGTTGTGTCGGGTTGATGAGGAGATGCATAATATGGTTGCTAATTTTTATGAAAGTCTCTTCACGTCGGATGGTTCTCATGGCGCTGCTGCTGTTTTACAGAACATTGATCGGCTTGTCACATCCGAGATGAATGGGTCACTTTTGGCGCCTATCTCTGGCGAAGAGATTGAGAAGGCGCTATTTCAGATGGGCCCTACGAAGGCGCCGGGACCGGATGGGCTACCCGCTCTCTTCTATCAACGACACTGGTCGTTGGTCCGTGATGGTATTTGTCGGGCGGTTAAGGATTTTCTATACGGTGTCGGGGCGCCTGATGCTTTCAATGCTATAGTAATTGTGATGATTCCAAAGTGCAACTCGCCAGAACTCCTCTCACAGTTCAGGCCTATCAGTCTTTGCAACGTTCTCTACAAGATCGCGACAAAAGTTCTAGCAAATAGGCTGAAAGCGTTTTTGCCTATTCTCATTTCTGATGAACAGAGTGCGTTTGTTCCGGGACGTTTGATCACAGATAACGTCCTCGTGGCCTATGAGTGTGTCCATGCAATTCGCAAGAGGAAGAGGAAGAAGCCATTTTGCGCAGTGAAGTTAGACATGATGAAAGCTTACGATAGAGTTGAATGGGCTTTTCTGCAATAGATGATGGTGCACTTTGGTTTTGCACAGGGCTGGATTGGTATGATCATGCGGTGTGTGAGATCCGCAACTTTTTGTGTAAAGCTCAATGGGGGTCTGTAAGAGGTTTCTTGCCTTCTCGTGGACTCAGGCAGGGGGACCCTTTATCCCCATACTTGTTTCTCTTTTGTGTGGAAGGCTTCTCGGCTCTGCTAAAAAAAGCACTAGAAGAGGGAAGTATTAAAGGGGTGTCGTTTGGGAGCACTGCCCCCCATTCACACACCTCTTGTTTGCGGATGATAGTATTGTTCTCCTTGAAGGATCGTATGATAACATGGTTATGTTGAAAGATATTTTGTTGAGATATGAGGAGGCCTCGGGCCAACGAGTTAATTTACAAAAGTCCTCCATTTTCTTCGGGAAAGGCTTTCAGGAAGAGAGTAAAAATGAGCTCCAAGATGTTTTGGGTGTTCAGTCAGAAGCACTGAGTGAGCGGTATTTAGGATTGCCAACACTGGTTGGGCAGTCTAAGGAAGGTACGTTCAAATATGTGATAGAGAGCTCGAAAGGCAAAGTAGGTGGATGGAAAGGCCAAGGATTGCCAAAAGCAGCTAGGGAAGTGTTGATCAAGTCTGGATTACAAGCAGTACCTAACCACACCATGAGTTGTTTTCAGCTTACAAAGAAAATGTGCCGGAACCTGACCTCGATCTCCTCAAAATTCTGGTGGGCGGCAACGAATGGTGAACGTAAGGTACACTGGATTTCGTGGCGGAAAATGTGTGCATCGAAGCGGGACGATGGAATGGGTTTTAGAGACCCCGAGGCTTTCAATCAAGCGCTGCTTGCGAAGCAAGCGTGGAGGATTTTGCAGGTCCCAACTTCCTTGTGAGCTAGGGTGCTCAAGGCACGATATTTCAGCAGCGACTAACGGCTACTACAACCTCGTCTACATCCTATACCTATCGGAGCATTTTACATGGCAGGGACCTGCTGAGGGAGGGTCTGATATGGCGCATTGGTGATGGTTCGTCCGTGAATATACATCGTGCAAACTGGATTCCTAGAGCAAGAAGTATGCATCCTTTGGGGCAGATTTTTGTGTCAGGTATGACCAAGGTAGCTCACCTTCTCACCCCAGATGGCACACGATGGGATATGAATAAATTGCATGAGATGTTCTCTGATGATGATGTGAACGACATCAAGCAAATAGCTATTGGAGGTCCGGGAACTGAAGATTACCCGGCCTGGAACTACACGAAAAATGGTGACTTTGCTGTTCGTTCTGCTTATCACCTTCGTATGTCCCAAACAATGCGAGATCCGGACAGCCGGAGACCTCAAGTTCTGTTCTCAAACATAGAGGATTTTGTCATTGTGGGAAACATCCGCTCCGGGCAAAGCTAAGATTCACGCGTGGAGAATGATTCGTAATGGACTCGCGGTGGGCGCCGAGCTTTATTGCCGGAGGATCAAACCCAGTGTTTTTTGTGTGGCGTGTGGGCGGGAGGAGACGGTGCTGCACCGTTTCTGGACGTGTCAACACTCTGCGCGGTTCTGGCAGCTTTTGCATTCGGAAAAGGGAGTTTCGGTGGCGATCCCACCGAGTCCGATCGACTCACAGAGTGCGCTAGCGAGCTGGTTGCTTGGGTGGCTCGCAGAAGCAGCGGAAGAGGAGAAGGCAGCCATGATCCAAGCGGCGTACGGGCTCTGGTTGGCTCGCAACGAAGCAAGGGATGGACAAAGGATCTCTCCACCACATGAAATCATAGAAAAGGTAGCAGCCCACATGAAGGAATGGAAGGAAGCTCACATTAGTAACCCACGACCGGCAATGCCACAGCTCAAGCAGAAGTGGCGGCCGCCGGATACTGGGTGGCTGAAGGTGAACTCTGATGGGGCAGTCGCCAAGGTGAGGAATTCGGGAGGAGCTGGAGCTGTAATCCGAGACCATGAGGGAGCGTTCCGGGCGGGGCTCTGTCACTTTTTCAGGGATGCGGTGGATCCTGAATCAGTGAAGATTTTTGTCCTGCAAGCGAGCTCTTGAGGTGGCGAGGGAAATCAACGCCGAGAAGGTACATGTCGAGCTTGACTCTCAAACTGTGGTCTGAAAGCTAAATGATCACCACATGGAGCTGTCGAGTGCTGGGCCATGGATACAAGAGATCAAGACGATGCTCGCTTCGTTTTCCGACTTTAAAGTTTCGTGGGTTCGTCGTTCTGCTAATGTTGCCGCACATAAGTTAGCGAGAGTCGGTGTCGGTGATGAACTTTGTAAGGTGTGGTTGGGGCTTACCCCGGATTGTGTTCTTGATGTAATTTCGGATGAGATTCCGAACGCATACGATTAAATAAAGCGGCAATATTGATCCTAAAAAAAAGCGATGGTTTTTTCGCTCAAGAAGAAAAATGTAGCGAGAAGTTCCCTTTGTGGTTCTCAGCAATAACCAACTAATCTGCTATACCTTCTAAAAAAAACTAACCTGTTTTACATCTTCCGGCCGATCAAAACATGAACTACGACTGACCTTGCATTTGGCACATTGCATTAAGAGGTGGTCAAATGATTTCGGAACCTTGTCGCAAAGCAGGTAGATGATCGGCCTTTCATACCACGACTCGTCGGGCGATCCCTTTGCTAGCAGCTGTTGCGCGTCATCAACATCTGAAGAATTTCTCTTTTAAAGACTCAGGAGACTTCCACGGTTCAACCGCAACAGTGTGGTCTGATTCGATCAAGCCATAGAAGAAAGCTGAAGGCACAAGCAGCAGAATATATACCATTGGTTGTTAACCGTTACCAGAAAGAATCCAGTGTGTTCAATATTAGGGGCCGCAGATCCATCTGCCATCTCCAAATCTTACTCGATCGCCACTGCCGACCACACTCTGCATCGCCACTCAAGAGAGATCTCAGCTTCAAGCAGCAGGGAAAACTCCAACTCTGACCTCTAAGCCGTCGAGCCATTTATATAGAGATATTTTTCTAAAGAATGTAGATGTTCTTACAAATCAGCAAAGGGGCGACTGTCAAGTACGAGTATTCTAGGTTGCATTTGTGTAAATGTTCCAAGATAAATGGAAAAGATCAATTGTTTGATATTATGGTTAGGCTACCGCAGAAACAGAAAAATCGTTGATATAGAAATAGAAAAATACTTATATCCCCAAAAAAAAAAGATGAAAAAAAATAATGTATATAGAAAAACCAACAAATGTGCACATCAGCTAGCTTTACTAGTCGTTTTTTCTGATATCAAGATGAACGTTCATTTCAATGTCACTTTCCTAAGCATGATACAAGACAGCATAGACACCAATGTGAACTGAAATACTGTAAATTCCAATGTCACTCTCAGGCAGGGAACAACAACCACATTGATTCTACAGTAAAATTAATCCAAACATAGACATGACTAGCAGTCCAACACCAGGCGAAGCAACCTAGATGGTGACATTGTGTCATCCCTGTAGGCAAGGTGATCCGACTCCCCGCTATTGAAATCTCGGTCGCTTTGAATTAAGAACGTTGGTCTGATTATGCCTCCATCGAATCTGAACAAAAACAAGCCAAGAGGTTAGACACCCAAGAAGAATTTTGGTTTGAATCTGTACACACATTTCAGAGTTTATACGAGCTAAAAAGGAACAAGTTATAGTTCTTATATTTGTAAAGATGAATATGACAAGCACAAGCAGAAGAGCAATTATCCCATCGGTAAGATTGATCTCAGCTGGATCTGAAATATGTGACCAGAAAAAGACTGACTTGCTTTCGTGTGTTTATAGCACTGTAATTTGCAATGCAACTCGGTACGCATAGCCAGACAGAGGCATCTTAAGTATAAAAAACAAATAGAAAAGAGAGCCCTGGAAATATTATGTCATGCTAAATTGGCAGTTTCCTGTTGATTGCTTCATATATTTCCTCTCTTATTCGAGGAACAGCTCTGCCTTTTTCATTAAGAAGGAGAACCAACCAGTTAATAAGGAAAACTGGCTAAAACTTCTTCATTAAGAAGGAGAATCAACTAGTTAATAAGGAAAACTGGCCAAAACTGAAACAACAACAATGCACATACAGACCTGAGGCCATGCAACAGGCGAGCCGTCGACTCCGTCACCTTAGCAACCCGAGCCGACACCCTACAACCCTATCTAAAGCCGCCGCTCGGGCACCCTCGCCGGCCCCGAGGCCACGCGCCATGTAAGTCGCCTACTCAGACACTCGAGAAACTAGAGCTAACACCCTACAACCATCTCCGGAGCTGCCGTTCCGGCTTACAAATGCAAGCAAAACACATGCCGACCGCGAGACCACGCACCAGGCGAGTGGCCGACACTGTTACCCAAGCAACCGAAGCCGACACCCTACAACCCTATCTGAAGCCGCCACTCCGGCATCCACACCGACCCCGAGGCCACATGCCATGTAAGTCGCTTGCTCCGTCACCCGAGCAACCAGAGCTAACACCCTACAACCATCTCCGGAGCCGCCGCTCCGACTTACAAATGCAAGCACAACACACGCCGACCGCGAGGCCGTGCACCACGTGAGCCACTGCTGCGTCACCCGAGCAACCAACGCTGACATCCTACAACCATCTCCGGAGTCGCCGCTTGGACATCCACGCCGACCCCAAGGCGCACACCAGGCTGGCCAACGATACTGTCAACCAAATGAACAGTGTGGACACCCTTCGATGACGACTAGATCCAGAGCCGCCACTCCGACTTCCATACTAGCCCCGAGGCCGCACACAACACACCTCAATGGCTCGACCACGCCGTTCGTCACGCATGGCAACATCACATGACAGAGGCACGTCTGGCTAGGGCATGGCGTCCAAAGGCGACGCCTCCAAGGAGAAAGTGACGAGGACACCATCATCGCCCGCACCGATACCAGGAACTCGACCTTCAGCCGGAGGAACCAAAAACGAAGGAGGTCGGTGATGAGCCTGAGCACCCATGGCCACCAAACCGCCCACCGGAGAGGGGCTCCACCACCATGGCACGAGGATGCCGCCCCAGCCTTCGTGTGTCGACGAGCAGGCCACCGCCGCCCCAGCCGCGACATCAACACTCACACGCTGCCAGAATCTCCCACGTCACCTTTGGCACCTGGCCCGCCGCCGCCACGGCTAGGTGTCGCCCTGGGGTGTGATACTGGGGGGTTCTCGTTTTTCATATATTTCCTTATTCTAGTAATAGACTACTATATTAGGTCGGTTTCATTAAAAAAAATCTAACTTAGGTCACGGAAGGAAGATACCACTGAGGAGTCTTGGTTAGTCACAATCCACAGATGAGATCTGAAGTCTACAACTAATCTTATGAGGCTAATTCAATCAAACAGCTTGTGATCTTGCTATTCAGAGCAGCCGCTCAAACTGTTATTTGCAATCTAGGTTTGGCGTCATTGTAGACGAGCAAAAGCAAAAATAAATAAAAAGTGCAATGACATGCTGAAATAGTGTTTGTCAAGTGTTGGGTTGGTTGCTAGTTCTGTCACAGAAGTCTTGCCATTTATAAGATCTACTTCCTCTGTCCTAAAATAAGTGTTGTGGCTTTAGTTCAAATTTGAAATAAAACCACACTTATTTAAGGACGGATGGAGTATTAATTATTAAACAGGATATAGGAAATCCATGACGTTATTCCACAAAAGAAAAGTTGTCTAATGTGTTGCACTATATTTTTGTGGCCAAGATTCAAAAAATTAATGTACCTAATGTATGCAAACACCTAATATCACCATATATGTTTGAAACAAAAACGGAAAGCCGATACATGCATGCCTTGACATCTATACATGCTAATGGAAGATGCAAGCAATTAAGATGGACTAACTCGCTAAACTACTGCACCACAGTACACTGTATGAGTGTTCTCCAACTTCAGATATATTTCTCTTTCGGTCCGGCAGACCAATGCGTGCACTGTGCACTGCTATATGACAGATTGAAAACACAACATCCATGGCTGCAGTTTATTTTCTATCTTATATGTGAAGTTTGGAAAAAGAAATATAGCAATTTGGTTTCCATAGGAACTCCATATGAAGTCCAAATAGAGTGAGTGTGATGGAATGTTTTACAGATAGTACGGATTGATATAGAAAAATGACACCAGAAATTAGAGTAGGATTAAAACATATATAGAAATGACATTCAAGTAAGTGAAAAAACATCAACCAATTCAGATTCAGATACAAGCGATAAATGTTTATGTTTAGCTCTTGGTGAAACAATCAAGAATTTGTTGATTGAAAGGTAGACACCAACGTATGGCGGAGTGGATGGAAGCAAAATATAGACTATTCGGATTGAAGCCTAATCACATTAGTTAACTTTATGCCCCAAGCATGGGTCACGTCAACACCACGCATTGATGCATACTCCTACATAGGCAAGAAAAAACAGAGATAAGGCCGGCGGCTAACCAGGTCCTAGCAAACCCTGTAACCATCCATACTAAACATAGATGACAAGGCTCACACTGTCATAGAGAAACATCTTATATTGTAGCCATGTTGGCACCATAGTTCACAAATCATGATCACAACTATTAAACTTCAGTCTCGCGTACTTAATTAGGCAAGGAGTAGTCACGTGATTGTTTGAAAGGAAGCACAACGAAGATACGAGTCATGAGCATTTTTATGTGCAACATCAAAACTTCACTTTTATGTGTTTAGCAGTGTAATTTGCAATGCAAGCTGGAATACATAGCCCGATAGAGGCATGTAAACATAAGTAAATGAGTCCGGTAAACTTAGATTATGCAAAAAAGGTAGATTTGTGTTGCAGCCTTGAATGACTCTGTATACTACATAGTAGTCTAACAAACTTTTAACCCAGGTCAGTTAAAAAAAAACAGTTAAAACTTATGCCTCCGAAAGGAAAAAAAAATCAAGAGTTCTTGCCACAACCGACAAATATTGCGTGCTTATATTTGCCGTTCATTGGGAGACTCCGAAAGAGGTGTGAAATAGTTCAAACTATCTTAAAATGGAAACAAAAAGAAAAACTGGATGCTCCGCCAATGAGTGATCTTACGAGGCTCATTCAGATCAAACAGCTTGTGCAGCACAAGCTATTCTTGCTATACAGAGTACTGAGTCTCTTATTTGTGACCACAGCAGTAATTCAATTGAAGATATTATATATGTGAAGATGCCTCAAAATCTAAAAAAACTTTTCCGCATCCTTATGGTTATATATATATATAAAAGAAACAGACAAGATGAGTCGTGCTTGAATTGAATGAATTTGTGTGAGCTGAATGGAACAATCAAATGAAAATTGGATCTACACCAATATTCCTTCTACACCTTGACCATAAAGTACTCCTGTAAAATAATTTTTCTTCCATTTTTGTGATTTCATGAGACCTAAATATCAGTGAATGCATAAGCTATGTGAAATATCTTATCTTTACTGATTTTCTCTGGAAAGCGATTAGAACAAATAAAACAACAAATCACAATTAAATTATTGTGATTGATTAGTTTTCCCACAAGCACAAGATAAATAACGAGTACTGAAACGTATAAACCAGAATGACTAATCTCAGTAATGAACAATTAAGTTAAGCGTTAGACAAGCTGTGTGCTAACTATGAAGGGGAGGACATAACTAGGATGCAATAGAAAGTTTACCACTTCATATTGTCGGTGAAGACATCAAGGATGGTGGAAAGTTGGTGTATATGCGCGCGCTGGCCAAGCTAAACCCGAAAGATACACCACAAACCCTCTCAAGCTGCAATGTCTTGACGTCCATTGAGACATATTCCACCTCCAGAGATGAGCTTATGGACTGCAGGGGTCCAAGCTTTCTTAGGAGCAAGTACCTCTCAGTTGAAGCTTGGATATGGTACTGATAATCATAAGGTAGTGAGATTGTCTTCTCAATCTTCCACTGGCTAGAATTCTCACCTTTGTTTCCTCTAATGTAATAACAGAGATCACATTTGCCACCTAAAGTTTCATCATGGATATCCAACATCCCGAGCCTGCCTTCTCCTGCCTCCACAATGGCTAGACCGAACATGTTCGATGTTTCGCGTGGGACGTCGAGGATGGAGAACTCCATCCTCCGGGTGTCAAACACAAGCAACTTCTTATTCATTGCGGACTCCAAATAAAAGCAGCCATAAGCGTAATGGCACCCGACCAACTTTCTGTGCATTGATGAGATCATGGTTGACTCTCCCTGGTTAGGGAACAAATCATCCCAACCCTTGGATGCAGCGGCTCGCCATTGTCGGGTGCTCGAAGAGAAGACGAAGGCAGCCGGACCAGTTTTGCAATGTGCTATCATGACCACTATGAATGCCCTTGCCGCCTCTTCTATGGCTGCAGTTGCCTCGTTGACGCCTGCTCCAGGGGAAGCTATTAAAAGCTGGCACCGGACTGGAAACTCCAGCGAAGCGCCTAGGTCATGAGGTAGTTGGGGAAGCAGGATGTGTCGGCTGTGCAAAGGGTCACACACCACGAGCTCCGTGAACACTTGGGGTTCAGGGTTGGCGGCGAGGAGGACGCGGCCGTGGCGGACGTCCTGCACGGGCGAGCGCGCGGGCGGCTGGCGCGGATGGGTGAGGCGGGAGGGCGGGATGAAAGCCGTCGCGGTCGAGGATGCCGAGGAGGGGCGGGGCGTGGAGGAGGCGGAAACGGCGGCGGAAGGATCCGTCGGCTACGACTCTGCGGAAGGTGACGCAGGTGGCAGCTATGCGGGCGAGATCTTCTGGTTCAGGCAGCCGGACGAAGATCTCCGACTTGAGGTGATCGGGGATCGACATCAGCGACGAGGCCATTTCCTTGCCGGTGGCGAGGGAGGCGGAGGAGGAAGGGTGGTTGGTGGTTGGTGGTAGGGGAATTCGAGGGCGGCTGGGGCGGAAGAGGCGATCGCCGGTGGGTGGAGGAGGCGGCCGCCGGGGAACCCTGGTATTTTGAACTGGAATCGGGATTCGGGAACCCTCGCCGCTGATTTAGCAAGAGGAGCCGGCTGCGTGCTGCGCGGACGCTGCTCGAGTCTGGAGAGAGTGATTTTGTGTGCTGCCGAAATGGGCCTGTGAAATGGTCATCTTCAGGCCGAGACTGCCCACTTACGTTTCCACTTCCAGGCCCAGCACCTCATCTTTTTTTATGGAACGCGACATCTCAGTTCAAACAATTTTTCTGGGTACCTGTTTTTGTAACCAAAAGAGCTCGAAGAGTGGAAATTCAAATCATCACCCGTCATTGTCAGTTGCCACCACATGATACAGCAGCTCCGGTTCAACAACGGTAAGCAAAGCACAGAGACCCGACTGATACACCAAGAAGCTGACTACATTTACTCCATAAAAAATAACTTTTGCAGGTTCAAAACGAAATGACTAACAAAACCTTGCCACGACCTAGAAATCGATCGACATTGTAACATTATACTACTGTCTGTACAATGTCAAACCACACACACAAAGATCTGACACCCGTCGCCCATGATGCCTTGCACGTCTAGTTCCAGAAAAGCATGAACAGATCAATGACCTTTAAGATAGAACCCGGGAGGGGTAAGATGATGTTGAAAATACATGCCCCAAGTGTTGCAGGCCATAGATCTGTAGGACAATGCCTTTATGGAGGATAACAACCTGTGGCGAAGCTACAACAGCAAACCTGGACAGGTCAATACAAAGAAAGCTAACTATTTTTACCAGCATGGCCTAATTTACCCATCAATCTCCATTAAACTTGGTACAGAATAGGTGGGCCATAGCCTATTTTGCTAACACACAGCTCCACCGGTGATAACAACATGTGAGTTGTGTACATCTCTGCACCCAAAAACTGTCGTCGAAGGCACAAACCCACTAAAAGTCGTGCGACTAGGGGGAGGTTCAGATCGTCGTAGACCACAACATTGCATAGAGCGAAGAGCTCCCAATCCTCCCACACCGCAAAAAAAAAAGCGCCATTATGCCAGAAAAACGGTCCGGATGCCACAGTCTACCACACGGGCTTAGCCTAACGACATCCTCTCTTGGTGCCTAGAGTTCATCCAAGGCACCCCTTTGGAGCGATCCGGGTGCGTTTCATATTTCATGCCTTGCTTCGTCTATTGTTTTATTCCTCATGAGAGCCTACGTATGGAAGTAGCATTGGTCGTCCAGTGGCGGGTCGAGACCAGATTAAATTTTCCCACATTAAGTTGTTTCCCCCATTTAAGTTTTTGATGCCAGTTGCAGTAGTGTACTCATCGGAAAGTGAGAGTGTGGTGAGAACGAGGGTTGCACATACTCCCATATTGTCACTCTCATTGGAAAGGCGTCCATTTTATTTCATTGGAATAATTTAGATGGATGATGTTTTTTTTAAACTGTAATGCTATTTTTTTGAGTTTTATATACATTTGAATTCCTCATGATAAGACCTTTAGAACAAGACCGATCTTGTATATGTTTGACTAGCATAGATATTGTTATTTCAATTCCAATAAATTCATATTGTGGAGAGATTCCTACCATTTCGCTCATCTAAATAAAATTCTTAAATAAGCACTCAAATTGAGTGAAATAATTGAAACATTTATGAAATTATTTCACTCATATTTCAATCAAATTCACAAATAAGAATTGACACATGAGTAAAATACTTGAAATTTGTGTGAAATTTCTATAAAATTGAAAGAATTTGTTAGCATTCAACAATTTCATCATATTTCAGTCACATTCGTAAATAAGCATCAGAAACGAGTGAAACAACAAATACATGTTTGAAATTATTGCACTCATATTTCAACAAAATTCACAAATAAGAATTTAAACATGAGTCAAGGAACATATCTGCGTGAACAAGTTCAATTTTCTCCTCGACCCGCTCCCTCGGGCTCTCGCGACTCTCCCTCCCCCCGAAACCCTTGCCGCCGCCACCACCCCAACCGGTCTCCGGCGGGATCCGGCGGCCCTCGCCGGCGCGCGGACCGGATCCGCCCCCCCTTCCCTCGGCCTTCCTTCCCTTCCCCTATTTTCGCCCTTGCGTCGCCTCCTCGGGAGGCGGCCGGAGCGGCTTCGGCGCCTCCGCCCTCGGCCTTCTTCCCTCCTCCTCTCCCCTGCCGTCGCTGGCAGGCGCCCCCGTCTCCGTCCGGGGTGGTGCCGGCAGCGGCGGGATCTCCTCTCCCTGCGCCCGCGTCCTCTCGTCCCGGGGTGGGGGGCGGTGGCGGTGTCGCTCGGTAAGGCAGCGGTCCGGTGATCCGGCAGGGTGGCCGGCGGCGGACGTGGTGGCGGCGCCGCTCCTTGGCGGTGGGGTGGCCTGCGACGCGTCCCCGGCTAAGATTTGGGCCCTACGGGCCCCATATGGGTCTTGGTGGGTCTGTCCCTCGCATGGCTTCGTTGTCTTCTGTGTGGTGAGGTAGAGGAGCAGCTCGGACCGGGGGCGGTGATGCCGATGGCGTGCCTGCTACAGCGCGAAGGCAAGAGCTTCACGGGCCTAGGAGGGCCCGACCGGGCCTATGGGCCCACGGGGCTGGTATGCTCCTGCTACTGCATCCGGTCGGCTACCGTTGCTGACGGTGGAGGTTGAGCCCTCCCGCGTGCCGACGGTGCTGCTACTTCTAGTCCCAGCTTCTCTTCTTCGGTGCGCAGACCTCACTTCATGGCGCCATGGTGAGACGGCATGAGAGGCTTCAAGACCATGTTGGCAGAGTGGTGGTGGGCTCTGGAGCACCCGATGTGATGGTTGGGATCGGGAGAAATTCCTGTCGGCATGGCCGGCACCGACGCGGTGGAGCTTGAGGGTGTCGCCAGACCTTCCTGGAGGGCGTTGGGGGCTACCCTTCTTCTCTTTTCGTCGAGTATCGGGGGAAACCCTTGGCATCAGCGTCGTCATCGTCACGTCCCTTCTTGGAGGTGTTTATTGGTACCGGCGCTTCGGAATCTAGGAGCTTGGTGGGAGATCTATGGTGGGCGCGAGGCTTTTTCGTTTTTGTCGATCCGCCGTTGTCGGCATTTGTTCCTTTCGTTTCTTTTGGGCGTGTCTATGTGGCTTCCAACCCAGCACTATCATTGGTTGTGTCGGTTGGTTGCTTT